>NC_036847.1:25588878-25602413 GCF_002910315.2 Salvelinus sp. IW2-2015 | reverse complement strand
GGGGGGGGCTGAGGGAGCCTGGTGGGCCTGGGGAAATGGTCCATATGGATATGGTCCAGTGCCAAAGATGCTTCAGCGATTAGTCCCCCTATCCTCCCTAGTGGGGCGGCCTAGGTCAAGGGCAGGAGATGGGGGCTGGGAGGATAGCTGCTGTTCCCACAATGAGTARAACAGCAGCGACTGGCTATATAATACAGGTGTGTGTGTTTGTGTTGAAGTGTACAATGACAGCCACTGTGTGATATGAGTGTAAATAATAATTACACCTTCATTTTTCTGGATTGTACTAATAGCAGTTTAGAGACCAAGCTCAGCTGACAGCTGACAGGTCTTCTAGGACGAGGCCAGCCATACAGAGAGGTCTCCCTCATTTATCAGACAACCTAGTAAAACCAGATTCAATCAAGGGAATGAACAAAACTAACACACTTTGTATTTCTATTCAAAGACCTTTTCAACAAAAACGTCTGTCCTTCGTTCCAAGTCAGCATGAAAACTAAAGCGCTAAGAGTGAAACAAAGAATGGAAGACTTTCTAGAAACGTGTCATCGGGCAGGCTTGATAAACGAGGGGTGGGTGAGAGCAACAGACGGGGGGACAAAGACCTCTTCAGTGCTGCAGTTAGTGACAGACAGAGGGAGAGGGAAAACAGAGGGAGAGATAGCTGGTCCTGCAACTGTTTGGGTCAAATCAAAATCAAATCAAATATTTTTTGTCATATGCGCTGAATACAACGGGTGTAGACCTTACAGTAAAATGCTTACTTACAAGCCCTTAACCAACCATGCAGTATTAAGAAAAAATAAGAGTTAAGTAAAAAAATATGAGTAAAAAATAAAGAAATAACTAACAAATAATTAAAGAGCAGTAGTAAAATAACAACAGCGAGGCTATATCAGTTGGGCCAGTGTGTGCCAGGGCAGGGTGCCTGCACTAACAACACCACGGTCTATCAACTAACACCATGACCAAACCGGACGCGCGAGTCCCATCGTGCGCAAATTGATTTTGTCCCCCCACCACAAACGTGATCACGACACACAGGTTGAAATATCAAAACTATCAAAATATCAAAACTCGGAAGCAGTTATATTCATTTGGGGACAGGTCGGACTTGCACCGCGTTCAGCGCCACAAATAGAACTGACTTCTATTTTAGCGCTAGGCAACGCAGACACTCGTTGGCGCGAGCGAGCAGTGTGGGTGCAATGATTAAATAACATGTATGTGTACATTTATTTTGCAATGCTCGCACACGCGACGCGAGTGGAGTGGTCAGCATGTAACCAGATCATCATGCCCAGATGGTTCCCCTGGTCCCACAGATCCCCCTACTCTCATGCCCTTACTGCCCAAGCTCCACCCCGTCTCCCTGCAGCCCTTTAATGTTAATCCCCAAAGCGGGGACCACCACCACCCCACGCCCTCTGACCACTCCCTCTTAATTACATCATACCTCATTAGCCAAACCCAGGAGGTTAATCTAAGAGCAGGACCAGGCCAGAGCCACCGTCCCAGATTAACAACATGCCATGGCTCCAGGTGAATCAGAGGAACATAGAAGCAGAGGTTCAACTCTCCAGCTCAGATCTATATCCAAAGAAACGCCCCTGGTCTCTACCATCCACTTGTCCTGTTTATTTTAACTATTTGACAACAGGAAACAGTCCTTAACAATCAGAGGTTAAAAAAAAGCCCTGCTTATCACTCTAAAAGCATGTTGAATTAGGGTCATTGCCCTAATAACTAATTTCAGCATTAGCTTTCTCCATCGCTCTCTCCCTCCATCCATCCATCAGTCTGTCATTGTGTATGGCCTCACCAGGTTAGTGTGCTCTGCCAGCTGGTCTCTCTGGACTTCTCTCCTCTCGATGTGGTGATCCTGACCAGGCACAAGTAGGGGCGGCTGCTCTGTGGAAGTCTGCTGGAGCTGAGGAGACACAGAGGGAAAGAAGACACTGACCCATTAGGTCAACACATTACGGACACTGACCTCACCCTTGACAGAAGAGTACACCACCCATTAGGTCAATACATTACAGACACTGACCTCACCCATGAAAGAAAGAGTAACACACCATTAGGTTCAATAATTACAACTGACCTCACCATTGACAGAAGAGATACACCCCATTAGGTCATACATTACAGACACTGACCTCACCCATGAGAAGAAGAGTCACCACCATTAGGTCAATACTTAAGAACACTGACTACACCTGCAGAGAGAAGAGATACACCACCCTATTATGGTCAATACATAAAACACTGCCTCACCATTCATGAAGAGAAGAGTACACCACCATTAGGTCAATACATTAAGACACTGAAATGAAAGTCACCATTAGCATACTAAATGCGTCCCTGAGGAGAATAAAACCTAGAATACATTGGACCTTATCCTCATCATGAATCTATGTGCATGTGGGGTCTTATCCTCATCATGAATCTAGTGCATGTGGGTCTTATTATCCTCATCATGAATAGTGCATGTGGGTTTTATCCTCATCATGAATGCTGGTGGTGTCTTATCCTCATCATGAATCTAGTGCATGTGGGGTCTTATCCTCATTAATAAATCTAGGTACATGTGGGGTGTTATCCTCATCATGAATCTAGTGCATGTGGGGTCATATCTTCATCATTAATCAAGTGCATGTGGCGTCTTATCCTCATCATGAATCTAGTGCATGTGGGGTCTTACCTTCATCATGAATCTAGTGCATGTGGGGTCTTATCCTCATCATTAATCTAGTGCATGTGGGGTCTTATCCTCATCCTGCATCTAGTGCATGTGGGGTCACGTCCACATGGCTTTGTACAGATCACCGCTAAATGGACAACCACGTCGGGCCCATCTCAGCATCTGTACATTTAGAAGTTCTAGACACAAACAAGCGACTACACCAGAGTCATGTGCGCATGTGAACCCTGAGGTCCCTTTCTGCTGGGTTTTAGCCAAACATTAAATGGAGAAGATGAGTGAGTATCGGTACAGAAGTGGTTAATCAAGCTGTGCTGGGCTGAGGGAAGACCCGAGAGATCAAAGTGACAGTAAGGCTAGTGTCCTGGGTGGGGCTGGTTAGGCTGGGAGGGAGTTGGGTGTGGAGAGCTGAGACTGTTAATCACACACTGAATTATAACCTTTGGGATATCTTCACAGTGCCTGTCTCTCTGAAGTGTTCTAGACTCACAGATGAGCCTCATGTGACCCTGAGAAGGCTGTGTGTGGTGTGTGTGGTGTGTGTGGTGTGTGTGAGTGAATATGTTGACCGTGAGAGATTTTGTTTTTGAGACCTGCACCTTTACAAAAGTGTTCCTTGTCATACATCCAAAGACATGCCAGTAATTGATAGCTCACCTTGAGCTGCAGGTAGTTGATGGAGTGGTTGGTGGTGCAGTTGAGGGGTCCCTCAGTAGACATCTCCAGGGGGTAGAGGAGACCCTGGCCCTGAACACTGAGAGGACAGCTGAGCTGCAGCACTGTGTGGCTGATCCCACTGGGACCTTTGTTCACCAGCTGACAGGGACAGGGGAGAGAACGAGGAGGAAGAGAGAAAGTAAGTAGAATATTACAAGAATATAATCCCCCACCTGGTCTTTGTTCTCAAAAAATGAATCTGTTCAGGCTGCCCCAGACCTCCAGGAAATGGAATGTTGATGTGATGTCATCTAAACTTGAGCACTGTTTTTCTTCCTGTTCTGAGAAAGGTTGTCCGGTGGGATGTCTGACAACATAAGTCTAGGTTGTCCTTACAAATTGAGTTAGACTTGTAATGATGTAAGGCTCAAAACAAACGCCTGTGCGTCCTGGAATGTCTTTCTTTCTTCTTCTTTCTCTTTCACARCATTCACAAGGCCGCAGGGATTACCAGGACGTGTACTGCGAGCATGAGCTGACCAACTGGCAAGTGTCTTCACTGACATTTTCAACCTCTCCCTGTCCGAGTCTGTAATGCAAACCTGTTGTAAGCAGACCACCATAGTGCCTGTGCCCAAGAACACTAAGACAACCTGCCTAAATAACTACTGACCCGTAGCACTCACGTCTGTAGCCATGAAGTGCTTTGAAAGGCTGGTCATGGCTCACAACAACACCATTATCCCAGAAACCCTAGACTCACTCCAGGATCTTTGCATACCGTCCCAACAGATCCACAGATGATGCAATCTCTATTGCACTCCACACTGCCCTTTCCCAACTGGACAAAAGAACACTTATGTGAGAATGCTATTCATTGACCTCAGCTCAGCGTTCAACACCATAGTGCCCTCWAGTCTCATCAATAAGCTAAGGACCCTGGGACTAAACACCTGACGGGCCGCCCTCAGGTGGTAAGGGTTGGTAACATCCGCCACGCTGATCCTCAACACAGGGGCCTCTCAGGGGTGCATGCTCAGTCCCCTCCTGTACTCCCTGTTCACTCATGACTGCACGGCCAGACACAACTCAAACACCATCATTAAGTTTGCCAATGATCACCGACAACGACGAGACAGCCTATAGGGAGGAGGTCAGAGACCTGGCCATGTGGTGCCAGGGCAACAACCTCTCTCTCATCGTGATCAAAACAAAGGAGATGATTGTGGACTACAGGAAAAAGAGGACCGAGCACGCCCCCATTCTCATCGACGGGCTGCAGTGGAGCAGGTTGAGAGTTTCAAGTCCCTTGGTGTCCACATCACCAACAAACTAACATGGTCCAAGCACACCAAGATAGGCGTTAAGAGGGCACGACAAAACCTGTTCCCCCTCAGGAGACTGAAAAGATTTGGCATGGGTCCAAAGATCCTCAAAAGGTTCTATAGCTGCACCATCGAGAGCATCCTGACTGGTTGCATCACCACCTCGTATGGCAACTGCTCGGCCTCCGACCGCAAGGCACTACAGAGGGTAGTGTGAATGGCCCAGTACATCACTGGGGCCAAGCTTCCTGCCATCATCAAAGACTCCAGCCACCCTAGTCGGACTGTTCTCTCTGCTACCGCACGGCAAGCGGTACCGGAACGCCAAGTCTAGGTCCAAGAGGCTTCACATCTGTTCATAAACAGCTTCTACCTCCAATCCATAAGACTCCTGAACACCTAATCAAATGGCTACCCAGACTATTTGCACCCCCCCACCCCTTTTTTACACAGCTGCTACTCTCTGTTGTTGTCATCTATGCATAGTCACTTTAATAATTCTACCTAAATATGCATACTACCTCAACTAACTGGTGCCCCCGCACATTGACTCTGTACAGGTACCCCCCTGTATATAGTCTCGTTAATGTTGTTTTACTGCTGCTCTTTAATTACTTTTATTATAGTTACTTTTTTATTATATTACTTTTATTTAGTTACTTTTATTTCTTATTCTTATGTGTATTTTTTTTAACTGCATTGTTGGTTAGGGGCTCGTAAGTAAGCATTTCACTGTAAGGTGAATGTGACTAATACGATTTGATTTGAAGTAGTGTCCGTCTGGTGTGCTTCTCTGCTTCCCCAGGAAGTAGTGTTCGTCTGGTGTGCTTCTCTGCYTCCCCAGGAAGTAGTGTCCGTCTGGTGTSCTTCTCAGCTTCTCCAGGAAGTAGTGCCTGTTTGGTTTGCTTCTCTGTTTCCCCAGGAAGTAGTGTCTGTCTGGTGTGCTTCTACACAAAGGCCACTGTCTGGGAAGTACTACCTGCTACTACAGACCTGCTAAAGGCCAGTGTCTTCTGTATAGAACCCTGTGCTACATCCCGATGACTCTGCCTGTCCAGCCGGCTAGCAGCTAGCCTCCTGGAGGGCCTCTGGCTGCTTACATTGAAAAAAGAGAATGTCCACTGACGGTTTTGATGCACTTCCCTTTTTCTATGCATTGAATGTTCCATTGGATCTTCCCACCCTAATCCTAATCCTAACCTGCCCAACCCCAACCCCAACCCTCTGGCTCCTTACTTCATAGACATGTTGGACTACAGGACCAATGTCCTGCTCCTCCTGGGGGGTCTTGGAGACCTTCCAGTTGGGGGGAGGGAAGAAGACCTTGTCTGGCCGGGAGACACTTCAAAAAGAGAGAGAGCGGAGATAACGAGAGATAGCAGAGAGAAGATAGCAGCGAGAGAGTGAGTGACTGAGTGTGTGTGTTTGAGGGGTTAAAGAATAGCATTTTTATGGAGTTCCAAAAGGTTTTCTAACACCGCCAGACTTTTCTCGGAACTCACCCCTGTAAAATAACATCGGCCTGGACAACCACCTCCAGCTTGTAGGGCACCACCTCACTGTGGGAATTATTCTCATTTTTACTGTGGAAATAGGGAGAGAGAGGGTGGGGAAGTACAGAATACACACCTATCAGCAACTGTCTGGTAAGTGTGCCTTGGAAAGTTGAGCCTTCAATTATTTGGTCAATGACACAAACACATGTCCAGTTATAGTCCCAGGACAAACATATGCTTAGAGAGGAGAGGTAACTGTGAGTCATACCTGCGGATCTGCAGCTCAAACTGAACCGTCTTGCGTGTGTCCTTCAGTCGTGGCACAGTGAAACGCAGGCCTGCCCACAGCTGCAGATGAGAAGCAACGTGGTCAAGGACTTCAGCCCCAACATGATGTAAGAGAGACAGAGGTACTAATGGCTAAGGGATATTGCAACCAACAGAACAGAGCCAATCTTGTGAGGGAACCTGTGCACTGTTTTGTTGCTATTTTTTACACATACAGTACAGAGACAGTGAGCAGACATTAGCATACCGGGGGGGGGGGGGGGGGGGGAGTCCCACCAGGCTCTTTGCCTCTCCTCTTCTCTCCTCCCAATTCTGTTGTTCTGTTCAGAGATCAATCAATCAGTACTCTCTGTCTATCTGTCTGTCTGCCTGTCTGTCTGGGTGGTATACACCTGGGCATGCAGGTCTGGGAGTTCTTGGTTACAGCATTCTGTTCTGCTGCCCTTTTCTCTATTGGAATGTCATGCCACTTTTATTTTCCATCCAAACCACACGCACGTACAGCACATTAATTGCAATCAGTAGACCAGCAAGGTTAAAGCTTTTACTATTTAACTGTGTGTGTGTGTGTGTGTGTGTGTGTGTGTGTGCAATGTTAAAACAATGAAAATACTGCTCATAAAAATGCTGGTTTCTCAATGAATATATTAATCCATATCATCTGTCTGTATATATGCAATTCTGAATTATCACTAATCCACTCCAGGTACAAACTAGGCTAGTGCACACAATGAGTATTACAATGGCAGGATCTATATATACACTATGTATCTGTTGCATACTAAAGTTTTCCAACTTTAGTTTACACTTGAAATAAAACCATTTTATCAGAAAAACCTCTCCACCAACGTCCACTTTACAGTCTTCCTCTGCAGTCAGACACACTACAAACCCACAGCAACCCACTGCCCACGACCAGCAGGTCATTAGGAGGGAACCTCTGCTCAGCAGGGACGTAGACCRGCTTCCTGCTAACCGGACAGGAACTTCCTCTCTGAACACTGATGTAACATGACAAGAAAGTCTTTCCTGTCCAGTTCTCTACCAACCCCTCGATAGCACAACACAATCCCTTCCTTCACACAGGAGAAAAAAGGGATTCTCTGCATAGCTCCGATGACTGTTTTCCACCACTAAACAAATCTCAGAGGGCTAGCGCACTATTCCACTGGTCATCACCACTCATCAGAACTAATGAAGGATATTGCTTATGAGAAGGGCCAGGATCATGTGACCTAATCAGGAAAACCTGGTTGCCCTATTCATAATCAATGCGCTTCAGAAAGGTCTTGAGTAGGACCAGAGCGGGAGTATCTTTTTAGGTCCATGTGACCTCATTCTGATTGAGAACAAGATGGCTGAAACGTCAATAATGTTTTCACTTCAAGAGACAGAACTGCTCCTGTTTTCCACCCATGTGACCTAACCAGCAAATACTCCTGGCCCTACTCATAACTAACAYTTTCAGAAAGGGCGAGCAGAACCTAAATCCTTGACTTACRCTGGTGCCAGACTTCATGGGATTGCCCAGGTCACAGCTGAGGTAGCGGGTCTGGTTCTCAGCCTCGTAGCTACAGGTCAGCTGGGTCAGGCTCTGGGTGAGAAAGAAGAGAAAATATTTTGAAATTAGAACACAATAGAGAAGAAAGATATTTACAATCTTTAGACTCATTTTATTATTTAATCCTTATGTAAATAGGCTACTCTCAATTAGCTCAAATCTATTTTGCAAGATGACGTGTTAAAGATGGCAGCAGTCAGCAACATTATAAAACGTTTCATAACTCAAGAACATTTGGTTCCATTTAAAGTTTTCATAACTTCCWTAACAGTCCTCCTCCCAATAAATCTATCATTGTAAGTCTTATAAGCCAATAGACTGGGAGCCTCCATATCTAATAGAAATGCTGGGGTGAGCTGAATGTTTAGTATTTGCTCTCACCTCGTTATTGCGAGCTATACCGCTGTAGTCTGCTTCAGGAGGTAACACCACATACAGTTCAGCCTCATAGGCCCCACCTTCCCCCTCGTTCCGCGCATTGAAAGTCAAGGTCAGCGAGTTGTCGTCACCTAGGTACACTTCCTTCCTGTCCCTGATGGACCAACAAAACCAGAAATTGATTACTAATAGGGTCAGGGGTCAGMGGTCAGGTCAAGGGGTGTCGGGTCTCTGAGGGTAAATAAGCACAGAGAGGTGGGAGAGAAAACTGTTAAAGCTTTGTGTACAGTTCACATAGTAGTTGGCAATAGCAGTCTGGCCACTAACATGTTTTGTTGCTATAGCCTGATACTTTGTGCTTTGTCTCTTCCTCTTCCCTGTTCAGGCTTTCTGCTATACATATCAGGCTGATTTAGAGCCGGGATTCAGAACGGGACACAGCCCAAAGCATATCACATAGATTCATCTCAGGAAATTCCCTCCCCCTCCCCCTGACCCCCTTCCCTCCCCCTGCATCACCCTCACACAAAACTTTTCCAATGTAGCAATAAAGTCATACATGCGATAGAGCACAGACTAGGACTTTAAAACATATCCCCCTTCCCCTCCATCTCTCTCCCTCTCTGAACACAATGAGAGAGGAATTCCATACAAGGGCCACACACACGCTTCTAATTACAGCTGAACTCATAAAACCAGGCAGAGAGAGAAAGCAACATGGACCATATTTCAAACACTGATCTTCTGCTGGCCAGTCAGCCAGCCAGCCTAGTCAGCCTCCTACAGCCAGCCAGCCTAGTCAGCCTCCTACAGCCAGCCAGCCTAGTCAGCCTCCTACAGCCAGCCAGCCTAGTTCAGCCTCCTAACAGGGCGCAGCATCCCACCAGGCCAGCCAGCCTCCTACAGCCAGCCAAGTCAGACTAAAACAGCCAGCCAGCCAGCTTAGTCAGACTCCAACAGCCAGGGACACTTCTTGAAAGTCCAATATCTTGAAAACTTGACTGCTGACATACAAAACAGTTTGGGACTGTATCAAGTGGACTAATGAAAAAAATTCCTAAATAGTTTGAGTGGATTTTCCCTTTAAAGAAAACAAAGGGCTAACATTGAAAGAATCCACAAAAAACAAAAACCTTTCCTCTGGGGTATTGGTGAAACAGGTTGTGTGCCTTGGCAGGAAAACAGTAGAAATATCAACTACAGGAATGAAGGATATGTCTCGGATACATTGCTGGGAATTTCATAATTGACCCTTTGCCCCAAGCTACTATTATACAAAGTATTGAAATTAATGCAGCACTATCATCTAACTGCCAAAGACARTTAATGCATTATGATTTTCCTCACCTGAACTCACTATCGCCCTGTAGCACTCACTTCTGTCATCATGAAGTTCAATGAGAGGCTAGTTAAGGATCATATCACCTCTACCTTACCTGACACTCTAGACCCATTACATTTACATTTAAGTCATTTAGCAGACGCTCTTATCCAGAGCGACTTACAAATTGGTGCATTCACCTTATGACATCCAGTGGAACAGCCACTTTACAATAGACCCACTTCAATTTACTTACCGCCCAATAGATCCACAGACGATGCAATCGCCATTGGAATGCACACTGACCTATCCCATCTGGACAAGAGGAATACCTATGTAAGAACGCTGTTCATTGACTATAGCTCAGCCTTCAACACCATAGTGGCCTCCAAGCTCATCATCATACTCAGRKCTCTGGGTCTGAACCCCACCCTATGCAACTTCCTGACAGGCTGCCCCCAGGTGGTGAAGGTAGGAAACAACATCTCCACTTCACTGATCCTCAACACAGGGGCCCCACAAGGGTGTGTGCTCAGCCCCCTCCTGTACTCCCTGTTCACCCATGACTGCGTGGCCACACATGTCTCCAACTCAATCATCAAGTTTGCAGACGAAACAACAGCAGTAGGCCTGATTACCAACAATGATAAGACAGCCTACAGGGAGGAGGTGAGGGCCCTGGCGGATTGGTGCCAGGAAAATAACCTCTCCATCAACGTCAACAAAACGAAGGAGCTGATCATGGACTCCAGGAAAAAGCAGAGGGAGCACGCCCCTATCCACATTGACGGGACCGCAGTGGAGAAGGTGAAAAGCTTCAAGTTCCTCTGCGTACACATCACTGACGATCTGAAATGGTCCACCCACACAGACAGTGTGGTGAAGAAGGCGCAACAGCACCTTCTTCACCACACTGCCAGAAATTTGGCTTGGCCCCTAAAACCCTCACAAASTTTTATAGATGCAAAATTGAGAGCATTCTGTCGGGCTGTATCACCGCCTGGTACGGCAAATGCACCGCCGCAACCGCAGGGCTCTCCAGTGGGTGGTGTCATCTGCCCAACACAGGACTCTCCAGTGGGTGGTGTCGTCTGCCCAACACAGGACTCTCCAGTGGGTGGTGTCATCTGCCCAACACAGGGCTAGTGGGTGGTGTCATCTGCCAACACAGGTCTCCCAGTGGGTGGTGTCGCTGCCCAACAGGCTCTCCAGTGGGTGGTGTCATCTGCCCAACACAGGCTCTCCAGTGGGTGGTGTCGTCTGCCCAACACAGGCTCTCCGTGGGTGGTGTCTCTGCCCAACACAGGGCCTCCCCAGTGGGTGGTGTCGTCTGCCCAACACAGGACTCTCCAGTGGGTGGTGTCGTCTGCCACAAGGTCTCTCCAGTTGGGTGGGTCGTCACCACCACAGGACGTCTCCGTGGGCTGGTGTGCGTCTGCCCAACACAGGGCTCTCCAGTGGGTGGTGTCGTCTGCCCAACACATCACCAGCCTGCCCTCCAGGACACCTACATCACCTGATGTCACAGGACATCAACCACCCGAGCCACGGCCTGTTCACCCCGCTATCATACAGAAGGCGAGGTCAGTACAGGTGCATCAAAGATGGGACCGAGAGACTGAAAATCAGCTTCTATCTCAAGGCCATCAGACTGTTAAATAGCCATCACTAGCCGGCTACCACCTGGTTATTCAATCCTGCAGCTTAGAGGCTGCTGCCCTATATACATAAACATGGAATCACTGGTCACTTTAATAGATAGTTGAATAATGTTTACATACTGCTTTACTCATCTCATATGTATATACTGTATTCTATTCTACTGTATTTTTGTCAATGCCACTCTGACATTGCTCGTCCTAATATTTATATATTTCTTAATTCCATTATTTTACTTTTAGATTTGTATGCATTGTTGTGAATTGTTAGATATTACAGMWCTGTTGGAGCTAGGAACACAYGCATTTCACTACACCCGCAATAACAAACTTCTAAATATRTGTGTGACCAATAAAATTTGATTAGATTTTTATTAAAACTCATAATTACTTAAATGGACTTGTTTATGTGATAGAAGACTAATGACGAATTGAAAGCGCAAACAAATATAGAAATCAAAATGATAGGGCAGAAAGAGAGCAAGAGAGAGAGAGGGAGCAAAATGCCCACAGATCAAAGTGTGTCGATGCTCTGAATACGATGCTCTGAAACGATTCGAGAGGGAGGCTGGTACTGGTTGGCACACATACAACTCCCTCCCCAGTCCCCATACGTTCCAAACAAATCTGTTCCATCCCACCTGTCTTTTTCCCCCCACCAGCTTGACAGCCAATCCCTGTCCCTGTAGACCAGCACTCCTTCCTGTTTTCACAGCAAAGTAGTATCTTCTGTTAGTGGAGCATTGTAGGGCTATTAACAGACTGGCTAAACTAAAAAAACGGGTKGAGCACGACACAGCTTTACTTACCCATCAGACCAAAACAACAACAAGGCCGACTCATCTGCATAGTGGGGTGAAAAGTTCACTTACTACATACAACCTGGCTCACAGTTGACCATACATAGCTATATTCTCCTGATCCAGTGGATGTCCTGAGCCGTGTATGGTCTAGGACTTATAGAGAAGGAAATGAAGGGACTAACTCACCCGTGCACCGCCAGCTTTAAGTCAGGAACACAGATGTTGTCTTCTCCACAGTCCAGCAGAATCTGGGCCTGGAGGAGGGAAGAAGATGAGAGGAACACATTAAACAGTGACAGAGCGTATACATGATCACACAGSCCCCGTTAAAAATGAAGCCTACACTTCTTTCAATTAGAATTCACACAGAGAATTAGACACACTTTGCTTTGATGGTAAACATACAATAGAGTGACTGTAGTTGGACGGGACATGTCGTGTAGCCAATAATGAGGAATATATTCCAGTCCAACCTTCAACCGCCCATCGTCCCCCGAGTAGAGTGTCATCACTACAGACCAGACATGTGTAATACTACTGTTAACAGTCCTCTCTCCCGGGGAAGGTTATAGACTGTATGACTGTGTGTGATGACACAAATAACACTAATTCAGCCCCATGTCTGACTTCACTTCCCTTTTGAGGGAAATGGCTCAATAAGAAGGCAGGAAAAGCTCAAGATCACGTCTGACTGTGTGATCAAAACCTCTGTTTTAACCCCTCTCTCTGGCCTGGGACACAGAGGCACAACATTTAGAGGGAAACTCTCCAGCTCAGCAGTGACTACCATCCCCCGGTTTCACACCTCTGGCCCTGGCTGCTATGTTGGGCCCTTCCAGAACACTCTCCCCTGGCTAGAGTCATATGACCTGGTCAGCCAATCACAGGCTGTACCTGGTGGGGATCTCAAACCCCCAACAGAGTCTGTGCTTTAGTCTGTGACACAGCGCTGCAGAGACAGGTCAGAAGAACTCTGCACCACCTCAACTCATTTCTGTACAACAGAGACAACAGAAAATCAGCTGTCTCTAATTGGGACACCCATTCAGGCAACCATAGACTCTCCTAGACAACTTACACCCAACATAGACACAGCTAGACCACATACACTCAACACAAACCCATACACTACACCAACACCCCCTTACCAATATAACCAACCCAAAACCGATAAAACCAGCAACATTCCCCATGTCACACCCTGACCTAACTAAAATAATAAAAGAAAACAAAGAATACTAAAGGCCAGGGCCGTCGACATGACAATAAAACCACTGTACACTATACACAACAACATCCAGTAGTCTATTCTCCTTCCTTGTTTGTAGTGCGTGTCTGAGTTCA
>NC_036847.1:25579488-25588263 GCF_002910315.2 Salvelinus sp. IW2-2015 | reverse complement strand
GATTTCTGTACCCTTCTACATGACAATTCCTGCCTCTAGAACATCCCAAGCAGGTATTAGGCATCTTGGGGTTGACTGTTCACGATCGTGTGGGAGGATTGAGGAGACCAAAACGGCAGCGCAGTAGGAAAAAAAAAGCCATCTTCTTTTTTATTAGAAGAAAGAAGGAGAACCGAAAAACAAAACACTCTTACAAAACCTACCAAAACAAAAAACGATCGTTGAAGCTATAATAAACGTCGTAATGCAAATACAACAGGATACAACACGAAATTCTGAAACATAGACAATTACCCACACAAAAGGAAAAAGCCAATGGGCTACCTTAAAATAGGGCTGCCATCAAATTCAGAGAAACAACAGAAATAGCTGTCTCAACTGGGAACCCCATTCAGGCAACCATAGACTCTCCTAGACAACTTACACCCAACATAGACACAGCTAGACCACATACACTCAACACAAACCCATACACTACACCCAACACCCCCTTTACCATATAAACCAACCCAAAACCGATAAATAAACAGCAAAATTCCCCATGTCACACCCGACCCCCTACCTAACTAAAATAATAAAAGAAAACAAAGAATACTAAGGCCAGGGCACGTACATAACCCCCCCCTAAATGCTGTCTGCGGAAACTCCGTAAACACAAGGGGACGAAGACCGCACCAGCACAACAATCTAGGGAGGGTCGGAGTGGGCTTCTCCTTCCACACGGGGGTGGCGGCGTGGGGGCAGTAGTCATAGGGAAATGGCGAGCCCAAACTCCAGGCACTGGGTCGTGTAGGCTACGGAGAGTCCCCTTTCCCCACCACGAGTCAACTAACGCCTCCTTAAGCTTCCTCCAAAATACCCCACCCCCTCACAATTAACCCCGACTGAATTAAAGGAGCAAGCTCCGGAACTAAGGGGCCAGCCTCCGGCTAAGAGCACAGTACAGGGAATAAGGAGCACACCAAGGATAAGGGAGAGCACCAGATAAGGGAAGAGAGCACCAGGATAAGGAGAGCACCAGGGATAAAGGGGAGAGCAAGCACCAGAGATAGGGAAGCAAGCTCCGACTGAGGACGCAGCCACGGCACTGAGGACGGCAGAAGCCTCCGACTGAGGGACGGCAGACTCCGGACTGAGGGACGGCAGCTCCGGACTGCAGGTGACGGCAGCCCGGATGAAGGGACGGCAGCTCCGGACTGAGGGACGGCAGCTCCGACTGAGGACGGACAGCTCCGGACTGAGGGAACGGCAGCTCCGGACTGAGGGACGGCAGCTCGGACTGAGGACGCCAGCGCCGAACTGAGGGGACTGCTCATGGCTTGGCTACGGATCGGTGCTCATGCTGGCTGACGGATCTGGCCTGCTCATGGCTGGAGCTGACGATCTGGCCGGCTCATGGCTGGCCATGACGGATCTGGCTCGCTCATGGCTGGCTGACGGATCTGGTGCTCATGGCTGGCTGACGGATTGGCTTACTGCTCATGGCTGGGCTGACGGATCTGGCTGCCTACATGGACTGGCTACGGATCTGGCTGCTCATGCTGGCTGACGGATCTGGCTGCTCATAGGCTGGCTACGGATCTGCTGCTCATGGCTGGCTGACGGATCTGGGCGGTGGTGGTGTGTGAAGGCTGATTGTGCGTGTTGTTCGTGTCTGGGGATGGCTGGCTTGACGGAAAATCTGAGCTGCATACCATGGCTCATATGCTGGGGCGACGGATCTGGCTGCTCATGGCTGGCTGACGGATCTGAAGCTGCTCCATGGCTTGGCTGACGGATCTGTGCTGCAACCATGGCTGGCTGACGGATCTGGCTGCACCCATGGCTGGCTGCGGCTCTGTCAAGATCCTGTCTGGTTGGCGGCTCTTGGCAGAATCCTGTTGGTTGGCGGCTCTGGCAAGTCCTTGTCTGGTTGGCGGCTCTGGCAATCCTGTCTGGTGCGGCTCTGGCAGATCCTGTCTGGTTGGCGCTCTGGCAGATCCTGTCTGGTTGGCGGCTCGGCATACCCGTCTGACGAACGGCTCTAAGCGGCTCCTGGACTGACGAACGGCTCTGACGGCTCGGACAGACGGGCGGCTCTAAATGGCTCGGGCAGACGGAGCTCAGATGGCGCTGGGACAGACGGATGGCTCAGATGGCGCTGGGTAAGACGGATGGCTCAGAAATGGCGCTGGGTAGAACGATGGCTCAGATGCGCTTGCAGACGAGGGCATTACAGGCATCCGCTTTGGTTGCAGTGCAGACGGCAGACTCTTGCCAGGCTGAGGCGCACTGAAGGCCTGGTGCGTAAGCGGAACCGGAACAAAAGCCCGGTACTCGGCTGGGAGCGACGAAAGCATCTCGAGGGCTAGTGCGGGGAGAGAGGAACAGGGGCATACTGGACCCTGGAGCGCACATTAGGCCTTAGTTGCGTGGGTGCCGAACTCGGTGGGTACCGGACTGGGACACTGACAGGCCCATGCGTTCAGGCTAGTGCGGGAGCAGCAAACGACGGACGCACAGGACTCTGGACACACAGGAGGCTGTTGCCGTGGTTTAGGCACTGGTGGCTAAAGGGCTGAGACACGCACCATAGGCTAGTTGCGTGGAAGGGCACTGGTGGTACTGGGGTAAGGGGCGGGAGGTGGACGCCGGAATACCGGACCGTGCATCGTACTGGCTCCCTGAGCGCCGAGCCTGCCCAACCTACCGTTGTATGCTCCCCCTCGCCTGACCATGCGGGAAGGTTGGAAGAACCCGCACCGCCATGTAGGTTAACGACCACCCCATGCCTCAAGGCTGGTGCCATGTACGCCGGCCCGAGAGACGCACTGGAGCAGATGCTTGGCCGGCTTCATGACATAAGGCTCCAACGCTTCAGTCTAGCCCGGCCGAAACGTGGAGCGGGAAGTACCGAACCGGGCTATGCAGCGTACAGGAGAACACCGTGCGCTCTGTACTGCTAACACGGTGTCTGGCCCGTACTCTCGCGGTTCTCCACGGTAAGACAGGAGTAGGCCAGGTTCCTACCTGACTTTCCGCCACACTCCCTTTAAGGCCCCCCCCAAGAAATTTTGGGTGTTTGTACTCACGGCTTCCAGCCTGTCTCTTTCTGCCTCCGCAGTATCGCCTCCTCTCGGCTTTCTTAGCTGCCTCCAGCCTCATTTCTACGGGAAGGAAGGCGGATATTCTCCCCGGTTCTGCCCAGAAACGGAAACACCCCTATCAACCCGGTCCACTGCCAGCCTTACCAACTGGCGGACCATGCCTGAAGGGTATCGTCCACCCCCCAGATGTGCCGCATCGAATGCCTGGCGTCCAGTCAGGTGCAGTGAGCGGCAGAGGTTGTCCGCTTGGCCTCCACATGGGCAGGACCCCTCACACAGCGAGCCCCTTCCTCTTGGTCCTGTATGGGCGCTCTGAGCCGTTCTCCCGGTCTCCAAAGGGCAAAGTGGGAGGAGGTTTTTGTCAGACACCTCGTGGAGTCCCTGGGTAGTTGTCCACAAGTGCTCCAAAAATCCGGGTGTAGCCAGTGAGTTAATCTTATATATGTAGAGAGGATTGCCGGCCCGCCGGTCCTTCATGGGCTTAGGGTAGTTCTACGTACACCTTATGTTGTGGTCACAAAAAGACCGGACAGAGTTGTCGACCCGATTCTGGACGCTCCGCAACCTCAATGGTTACTTGAAGGTTCTGAGGTGTCCACACTGCTGCCCCCAGCCCGCATGTTGCAGGACCCGTGTTCTCCAGATCAGTGGGTGTGACACTGACCTTGAGATGCGTACTCCGATGTCCCCTGTTCCACCCAGCCGATTGGCTAATTCAAGTACCTCCGTTTCGGTCCTTTTCGAAGGACAACGACTATGAATTCATGTTCTTCCTTCACGGCCTCCGCTTGGCACCCCACACTTTTCACAAATACGGCGTCCTTCATCGGGACGCTGTCCTGGCACCTCTCGCATCGCCGGAGGATTGTTGATCTCAATTACCTGGCTACGATTGGCTTGATTTGTTTGGCCCCGACCAGGACCCAGTCCTGTCAGACAGAGATATGCTCCTGAACCCACATCGCGGGCTGGGCATACGTTAAACGACCAAGAATAGTCATCTACCCCCAACCCAGAGTGTGCCTTCTTGGGCATGGAACTTTGACTCACCAGTCCTTAATGAGATACACCTGCCCCACCAGGAGAGTTTCAGGCGATCTTTATGCTTGCCTCACCACTTTCTGGCAGGGCCCCCTCCTGATCCTGCCAACGCCAGTTGCTGATTCCCCTGGGCCTGTTCCATTCCGGCCTCTTTCAACGGTGATCAACTCCCACTGGCTCACCCGAAGCTGCCACTGTCACCGTGCTGTTGCTTCCTTTCGTCTCATGGTGGGGTGAAGATGCCTGAAATGAGAGTGTAGGGCGCCGGGAGCCTGGTCAGCACAGACACCTCCCATCTCGGGCTGGGGGGTTGTGACCTAGGAGCAGGTGGTCAGGGCCGCTGGAACCGTTGCCTGAGTGCCTCCCCCTCTGTGAACCGCATGCCGCGAGCATTCAATACAACGAGAGCTCAACGACCCGCGTTCCCTGTAACTGCTGGGTCTCCTTGCGGTCATTTTCCCTAATTCCACATCCTAGAAGGACTGCACACGATCAAGTTCCTGGGTACGGCGACGGCGAACGGACAAACAGCCACGAATCCGTAGGAACTGCATGCGTACATCGAGACCCATTCAGGATGGTAATGTTGAACTGAAGGTCTCCACCTCCGTCTATCTTATGCACGGGAGGCTCCTTCTCCTATAGGCGGCATCTGCTCACCGCTCTGCGTTCTCCTACGGGGCGGCTGACATGGCACCAAACCGAGCCGTATTTTGCCTAGCATCTCATTGCGCCAGCGCCGACACTTCAAATCCTGCATCCTGGTAATGTCCGCAGCCGGATTGGGATTTCAGCCTATCGACAAGATAAGAGCCGGACCCGCCTTGCCGGCTTTCTATCCTCACAACTGACGGCACTTGCGCTATCCAGGCGATCCCCAGGGGAGCTGCGGGAGATACAACCAGGTAAGTTTGGCAGAGCACTCTCTGCCTGGTGGCGTGCAAAGAGTGTCAAGACCCATAAGCGACGGCGCATGGCACGGCCCTGGACCTGTTTATCTTCTTCCCCGGCGCCACCTCTCGACGCACCCATGCCCACCCTCCCCCTTGTAACGCGACTCCTCCGACTCTCCTCGCAGCTTTACGCATTCCGCCCCCACCTTTAGTCAACCCCATATGCTGGAGTCGATATGCCCTCCTGCCGCGTCCCCTTGTTTTTTACCAACCAAGTGGGCCATCCCTCTAAACTAACTCGACGCGCAAACAAGCCTCCTGTGTGTCCCCCCAGCCTGAAACCAAATCCTGCGTGCTCCAGGTCCCTGGTTGCTGCTGCCGAGACTCTCCTATGATGGCACCACTCCGGAGACCGCATCTCGGCCACTGCGTGTCTGTGGCTTGGTCCTCCACAGTCCCTGAACGGTCACCACAATACATACCTGGCCTACCCCATGTCCGTCCCACTAGACTACCAAGATGTGCGCTCCCAGGGAGTCCAGGTCTCACCTGTTACTGCTTAATCACCCGCTCCACGTAGCACAGAAGCATCTGCAGAGTCGTCCCCCAAGCACCCGCCACCTACGGAACCTCATTACCCACCTGGTGTCGGCTTACCATGAACAGTTTTTCAACGCCGAAACTTCCGAGCAGCTAAGCCATCAACATGTACCCTTCCCCAGGATGCACTGATCATGCCCAAGCACAACGTCAAGACGTGGACTAAGATCCAGATGTAACAGCCCTATCACTTCTTCTCTTCCTATGACTGCTCCAAACTTCGGTTTGCCTCTAGAAAAAATGTTGTGTGCCCGAACAGCCGAAAAAACACTCCCTGAAGTCCAAAACAAACAAAAACGTCACAAAATGTTGACATAATATGTGCACAAACTCTTCCGAACTGTTTCAGCTGGGAATCATGCCAACGCCTTTAGGCCAGGGTGATCTTGAGGCCTAGACTCAGAAAGACCAGAAAGACATGAAGCAGGACAGGGTGCAATAACCACTGAACATGTGTGTGTGTGTAGCAGGTTTAGCGTAGGTAATGGTTTCCCTGTGTGATTCCATCACAGTGTGATGATCATGATGCTTTAGATGACAATGAGGATAATAAATAGAAGTTGAGGGAGATTAGAAAGAGCTCAGCGCCTCCCCTGTCATTACACAGCCAGGGGTTCTAATTAAGGGAAAGCAGGGTAACCATAGTAACCTCCAGCTCACTCTGCCCCCTCAGTGTGTGCTGCATGGCCCACAGTCAGACCCAGTCAGTCAGAGAAAAAGTTACAGGTTCCTATCCTCGCTGAAGCTAAGAAATATCAACTGACAGTGCCCCGGCTTCACGGCAACATGTGGAGCACATTACAGAGAAACTGTGAAACTACACAGAGGCATCAGTGAGCTCTCACTCGGCAACCAGAGGGTGTGAGAACCGGGGTAAACCACAACTGCCAGCCCAGTACATACGATGCCATATAGTGAAATCCATAATAAAGCATGGTGCATGTGATTAAATCCAGGCGGTAGTCAGTAATCACCCCCTACACGGTGTTACATTCACAATGGGTATCCATGATTAATGAAATATGTCAGCAGCTTTACACTAATAACCCCCCCCCCCCCCCCCCCCCATACATCATAGACACACATGGGTTATTCGAGCCCCACTCTGAAGTTCAGTTTCAGTACTACAACAGAATTTTTAGAGTTCAGTATTTAGATGTAGTGTAAGTACAACACAGCAGATCTGATGAGGCCCCAGCAGCTTTGATACAACAAGGAGACACCAATGACAGGGCTCAGTCCTGCCCTGCTCAGAGGGAGAGAGATGAAGGGAGATAAATAAATACAGAGAGTGGTCAGCGTCGACGTAGTGTGCCTGCCGGGCGCACTGTGATATGGCTTGGGGGGTCAGTTGGTGCTGTGGGTTGTTGCTACTGCCGGGGTACAGTGGTGCTGTGGGTTGCTGTGCAAGGTGTGGGTCAGGGGAGTGGGTGCTGGGGGTCAGCAGTGCTGTGGGGGTGCTGGGCGGTCATAGTTAGACAGAGGGGGGGGTATTGAAGTACCTTCTGCTCGATGAGCTCGGTGGTCTGGTAGTTTAAGGATGGTCTGAGTCCGTGGGAGTCGAACGCTGCCTGAGGGTCCAGACTGAAGTTGAGGGAGATGTAGATGGAAGGAGAGCTTATCTCTGAACTCCTTGTCATCCTGCAGTCAGATAGAGACAGAGAGACAGATAGAGAGACAGATACAGAGACAGATACAGAGAGAGAGACAGAGAGAGAGACAGAGGCAGATAGAGAGACAGATATGAGAGACAGAGACAGATAGAGAGGACAAGAGAGAGATAGAGAAACAGATAAGAGAGAACAGAATACAGACAGATAGAGAGACAGATAAGAGAGACAGATAGAAGAGACAGATAGAGAGAGCAGATAGAGAGACAGAGCAGATAAAGAGGACAGATAGAGACAGAGGCAGATAGAGAGACAGAGACAGATAGAGAGAAGAGACAGATAGAGAGACAGAGACAAAGACAGATAGAGAGACAGAGGCAGATAAAGAGACAGAATAGAGACAGAGGCAGATAGAGACAGAGATAGAGAGACAGAGACAGATAGAGTGACAGAGACAGATAGAGAAACAGATAGAGAGAACATATACAGACAGATAGAGAGACAGATAGAGAGACAGATAGAGAGACAGAGACAGATAGAGAGACAGAGGCAGATAAAGAGACAGATAGAGAGACAGAGAGAGAGACAGAGAGAGAGAGAGACAGATAGAGAGGCAGATAGAGAGGCAGATAGAGAGGCAGATAGAGAGACAGATAGAGAGACAGATAGAGAGACAGAGACAGATAGAGAGACAGATAGAGAGACAGATGGACAGAGAGAGACAGAAACAGAGATAGAGAGAGAGACAGAAATAGAGAGAGAGACAGAGGCAGAGGCAGAGAGAGAGAGCAGATAGAGAGGCAGATAGAGAGACAGATAGAGAGACAGAGACAAGATAGAGGACAGATAAGATAGAGAGACAGATAGAAGAAAACAGATAGAGAGACAGATGGACAGAGACAGAGAGATAGAGACAGAGAGAGACAGAGACAGCGATAGAGAGAGAGATAGAGAGAGAGACAGAGAGAGACAGATAGAGAGACAGAGACAGAGAGAGAGCGAGAGAGAGAGAGACAGAGACAGAGACAGATAGATAGACATAAGAGAGAGAGAGAGAGAGAGGAGAGAGAGAGAGAGAGAGGAGAGAGAGAGAGAGAGAGAAGAGAGAGAGAGAGAGAAGAGAGAGGAGAGAGAGAGAGAGATATATAGAGAGACAGAGAGAGACAGATAGAGAGACGGAGACAGATAGAGATGGATAGAGAGAAGGGACAGAGACACAGAGAGAGACAGATAGAGAGACAGAGAGAGGACAGAACAGATGACAGACAGAGACAGACATGAGCAGAGATAGATAGAGACAGAGACAGATAGATAGACTATAGAGAGAGAGAGAGAGAGACAGAGACAGATATAGAGAGACAGAGAGAGACAGATAGAGAGACGGAGACAGATAGAGATGGATAGAGAGAGGGACAGAGACACAGAGAGAGACAGAGAGAGAGACAGAGAGGAGAGAGAGAGAGACAGAGACAGATAGAGACAGATATTAGACAGAGACGGATAGAGAGAGGACAGAGACAGATAGATAGACAGAGAGAGACAGAT
>NC_036847.1:25547236-25579079 GCF_002910315.2 Salvelinus sp. IW2-2015 | reverse complement strand
AGGGTGAAAAATACCAGAAGGAGAGAGATGAAGGGAGATAAATAAATACAGAGAGTGTGAAATACAGAGGGAGAGAGATGAAGGGAGATAAATAAAATACAGAGAGAGTGAAATACAGAGGGAGAGAGATGAAGGAGATAAATAAATACAGAAGAGAGTGAAATACAGAGGGAGAGAGATGAAGAGAGATAAATAAATACAGAGAGAGTGAAATACAGAGGGAGAGAGATGAAGGGAGTGAAAAAATACAGAGAGAGTGAAATACAGAGGGAGAGAGTTGAAGAGAGTAAATAAATACAGAGAGAGTGAAATACAGAGGGAGAGAGAGGCTGCGGTTACTGTGTCTGGCTGTGTGGAAAGTAATCCACGGAGACTCTGTGCCACAAAACGTTCAAAACCCGGACAATCATTTCATTTCAAGTCATCAGTCTTAAGTCTCAAGTTATTTTATTTTCTATTAAGTGAGACTCAAGTCATCAAATTGTTTACTTGAGTCAGTGCCACATTTCTGCCATATGTCCAGCACGCCACAGCTGAAGGCAGGCAGCCCACACGTTGAGCCCTGCTCACGTCTCTCTCCCTCTCTCTGCGTGCCAGGAGAAAACTGGGAAAAATTCAGACAAATCTACACCAGATGGCACATGGCCTGTGTGCTGCGAGCGAAGCACCCCATTGGCCCACCCAAAAATATCTATTAACCCCGTGTGTCTGACTGCTGCACCCCTCAGTCGGAACACGACTTATCAACCGTACACAGCCTATCTGGGCTGAAAGCTGCTATTCCTGGAGGGGCAGTCAAACTCGAACTCTCTCTCCACCATATGTGTCACATGCCTCACATTTCTTCTGTTGAAAACTGCTTTCCAGACCTCTGGACCCTTCCCAGCAGAGCGGATTCTCTCTCTTCTTAGAGAGAGACAGATAGAGACGGAGAGAGAGATGTATATACTAAACTGTGCTCTTTCAAAAAAGTTCATACATATATAGGTTTTACGGACACAGTATGTTTTACATGAGTTATCTTGTTGTTATTAGTCCCAACCTTCAGCTCCATTCAACCCCTCCCATCTATCTCTTAACACCATCCATATTGGATTTCTATTTGCTATATATTTTTCAACGGTGCTGTGATGCTTCACAAAAGTTCTGAACCTTCCTATTCTCATTGTTTCTACAGATTGTATATTGAAAATAAACATTTTTGCTAAAAGTAATATTATATTATTGATCGATTGACTATGACTTTTTAGATCACCCAGTAGTGTTATCTGTGACCAAAAACAAGCTACATATGGACAGTACCAAAACAAATGATCTAATGATTCTGCCTCTTCGCAGCTAAATCTACTTAGCTGGGAAGGTTGTATCCTCCATATAAATGACATTATGTTGGTTGCAAGAATTCTGTATAATAATTTACATAGAAAAATTCTAAGTTTTGAATCTGGCATCGTTTTGCATATCAGTTCAAAAACCATGTTTATTTTTATTTTTTATTTAACCTTTATTTAACCAGGCAAGTCAGGTAAAAACAAATTCTTATTTACAATGACGGCCTACACCTGCCAAACCCGGACGACGCTGGGCCAATTGTGCGCCGCCCTATGGGACTCCCAATCACGGCCAATTGTGATGGAGCCTTGATTCGAACCAGGGGTGTGTAGTGACACCTCAAGCACTGAGATGCAGTGTCTYAGACTGCTGCGCCATACGGGAGCCCATGTGCCATGGAATCAGTACGTCAAAAATCTATTCCCAACTATTTTGCAATCTATATGGCACGGCTGTCAATTATTTGGTCCTTAAATGAAACTGGTATACTTTTTTATTGATCACAATTTTCTTTAACCAATGATGGTCTTTAATGCCGGGCCGACAGACCAGTTCTTACTTTTTCCCCTTCCACTTTCCTCTTCCATTTTTGTGGTAATGGTGCAATTACTTGGTTGTAATTTTGGGTAGAGCAGACTTACCCTCAGGTAGATCTTGGTCTCGTGACACACACGCTCTCCGCTCCGCACTCTCACACTCCTCTGAAGCATTGCCTGCTGGGAGTCTACAAACAGAGCCCTCTTCACCCCTCCCTTCTGCATGTGTTTCAGACGGTCCAACTGCACCTCTACCAGGAAGCCTGGAACACACACACATACACACAACCATGAATGTGCTATTGTTTTACACACCATCACATTAAAACTAACTTGCATAATCTCAAGCGAATAGAGAATCCAGACTATGTAGTTTGTTTACCATATGGCACCTAGCACAGTAACTATATGCATAGAGGGCTGATTAGTGGAATAATTGCTGGGGTTGTGTATGAACAAAGAGGAGCCTAGTGCTTTGATTGGAAATCATTAAAAGGATCAGAGCAGATATGGGGATTCTGGAAGCCTGACACTGCTCCTCATATCTTTGTCACAATACAATACAATACAAAGCATCAGAAAAGTATTTCAACATACACAACGTTGTGTGCACATCTGATATTCGTGTGCAATTGAGAGTTTGTAATATGGTATTGTACGTCATCTGGACCAGATGAGGACAGTCGGCTCACCTAGGTTGTCTGGTAGGTACTTCCCATTGGCAGAGAGGCAGAAACTCAGGTTGACACTGTTTAGAACAGAGGAGAGACATAACAGAGACACGATAAGGGAAGCATTCATGGCACAAACATGCAAACAACATACATAAAAACGCACAGACAGCTCACTCATTCACGCTCTTCCTTCCATACTTCCTCTTCCTCTCAAATCCGTATTCAGATAACTAACAAGACAAGCCAAGTGGTATAATGGGTAACACTGTATGATATGAAGTAATGGCTAGTCATATGGGTAATGTTAGGAAAGGCATCTCTATGGTGTAGCCAGCCAAGTTAATAACGTGGCGTGTCCACCCATCCTCAGCTCTCCAGCCTGGAATGGCTGAGTTAAAGAGGGTGAAATTGAACATCATCTCATGTATCCCCACAGACAGCACAGTCAGTCAGTGTCTATATGTGTACGGGCTCAGAGCTCTCTCTCTCTCTCTCTCTCTCCCATGACATCAGTCACAGATTCCAACAGTCCGCAACGCAAACCCAAGCCCTTTACAACCAAACCCTCACTGACTGGAAAGAAAGAGGGAGGCGGCGATGGGGGGAAAAAGGGAGCGAAACAGAGTTAATGTTGATAGAATACAAGGGAAGGAAGAAATAAAAGAGAATAAAATAGACACCCTCTTTCTGTATCTATCTAGGAGAAACCCCTGTGTCTGTTTGTATAGGAGTATGTACCTGCGCAAGAGCATCTCCACATCCTGATGCTTCCCAGCTGTGTTCCAACACCAAACAATAACTCATTCAAAAGCAGCTGGCAAACTTCCCGACCCCTCCCTCCCTCCATCTCCCCCCTCTATTCCTCCTTCCYTCCACCCCCATCTACATCCCACCATCACCTGGCAATGCAGGGGGGAAGCAGCAGACACACCAACACAGTGTCAAGCATGTTGAGCAGCACAGCCAGAGATCAGAGCAACGCTGTTCTGTTCTGTTTCCGCTCCCATTGGATGGTAATGAGTACAATGCTGCACATTCCCTGCTCCTCTCGAAGAAACATAATCTGTTATGAAGTTGCTATAACAACAGGTCACCACCACCAGATAAGCCTGACTGTCTCCCAAATAAATAACATGATTAGTCTTGTGGAGTGATACAGTATATCCTCAATGGGACTTCCTGTCTAAGTACAAATGAGAGCTAGTTTTGAGGAACTCCTTCCTGTTGCGCCAATTGTAAATCAAGCAGCAGTTAGACAACAACACCCTTAGATAATGGAGTCTGCACCTGTATTCACAAACTGTCTTAGAGTAGGGGTTGCTGATCTAGGATCAATTTACAATTTTAAAACATACTGAAAAAGATAACATGGATGAAGACCTGATCCTTGATCAACACTCAGGTCCTGGAGACTAGACAAGTACTCAACATGACACAGGTATGATGCAGTACTTACCAGGAGACAGGTATGATGGAGTACTTACCAGGAGACAGGTATGATGCAGTGTTTACCAGGAGACAGATATGATGCAGTGCTTACCAGGAGACAGGTATGATGCAGTACTTACCAGGAGACAGGTATGATGCAGTGTTTACCAGGAGACAGGTATGATGCAGTGCTTACCAGGAGACAGGTATGATGCACAGGTGCTTACCAGGAGACAGGTATGATGCAGTGCTTACCAGGAGGACAGGTATGATGCAGTCTTACCAGGAGACAGGTATGATGCAGCTATACCCAGGAGACAGTATGCATGCAGTGCTTACCAGGAGACAGGTATGATGCAAGTACTTACCAGGAGACAGGTATGATGCAGTGCTTACCAGGAGACAGGTATGATGCAGTTCTTACCAGGAGACAGGGTATGATGCAGTGCTTACCAGGAGACAGGTATGATGGCAAGTACTTACCAGGAGACAGGTATGATGCAGTGCTTACCAGGAGACAGGTATGATGCTAAGTTCTTACCAGGAGACAGGTATGAAGCAGTGCTTACCAGGAGACAGTATGATGAGTACTTACCAAGAGACAGGTATGGTGTTGCCGTGTGTGACTGACAACTCTTCCTCCTCAGGTTGATCATATTGTGGGTAGATGGTCAGGGAGGCGCTGGTTTTTGACGATGGGCCGGGCATCTGTGGTACATTAGATGGAGCAAAGTTACATATGATGAGAGGGCAGACCTCTTTGGCTTGAAGTTAACAATATGATAGAGGCCAGACCTTTGGGCTGAATATACATATGATACAGAAGCTAACTTAGGGCTGAAGTTACATATGATAAGAGGCTGAACTTAGGGCTGAAGTTTACATATGATAAGCAGACCTTTGGGCTGAAGTTACATATGACAGAGGCAGACCTTTGGGCTGAAGTTACATATGAAGACGGCAGACCTTTGGGCTGAAGTTACATATGATAGAGGCAGACCTTTGGCTGAAGTTACATATGATAGAGGCAGACCTTTGGGCTGAAGTTACATATGATAGGGCAGACCTTTGGGCTGAGTACATATGATAGAGGCAGACCTTTGGGCTGAAGTTACATATGATAAGAGGCAGACCTTTGGCTGAAGTTACATATGTAGAGGCAGACCTTTGGGCTGAAGTTACATATGATAGAGCAGACCTTTGGGCTGAAGTTACATATGATAAGAGGCAGACCTTGGGCTAATACATATGATAAGCAGACCTTGGGCTGAAGTTACATATGATAGAGGCAGACCTTTGGGCTGAAGTTACATATGATTAGACGCAGACCTTTGGGCTGAAGTTTACATATGATAGAGGCAGACCTTTGGGCTGAAGTTACATATGATAGAGGCAGACCTTTGGCGTGAAGTTACATATGATAGGGCAGACCTTTCTGAAGTTACATATGATAGCAGGCATACCTTTGGGCTGAAGTTACATATGATAGAGGCAGACCTTTGGGCTGAAGTTACATATGATAGAGGCAGACCTTTGGGTGAAGTTACATATGATAGAGAGCAGACCTTTGGTGAAGTTAATATGATAGGCAGACCTTTGGGCTGAAGTATACATATGATAGAGGCAGACCCTTTGGGCTGAAGTTACATATGATAGAGGCAGACCTTTGGCGTGAAGTTACATTATGATAGCAGGCAGACCTTTGGGCTGAAGTTACATATGATAAGGGCAGACCTTTGGCTGAAGTTACATATGATAGAGGCAGACCTTTGGGTGAAGTTACATATGATAGAGGCAGACCTTGGGCTGAAGTACATATGATAGAGGCAGACCTTTGGCTGAAGTTACATCATGATAGAGGCAGACCTTTGGGCTGAAGTTACATAGATAGAGGCAGACCTTTGGCTGAAGTTACATATGATAGAGCACGACCTTTGGCTGAAGTTACATATGAATAGAGGCAGACCTTTGGGCTAAGTTACATATGATAGAGGCAGACCTTGGGCTGAAGTTACATATGATAGAGGCAGACCTTTGGTGAAGTTACATATATAGAGCAGACCTTTGGGCTGAAGTTAACATATGATAGAGGCAGACCTTTGGTGAAGTTACATATGAGTAGAGGCAGACCTTTGGGCTGAAGTTACATATGAAGCAGGCAGACCTTTGGGCTGAAAGTTACACTATGGATAGAGGCAGACCTTTGGGCTGAAGTTACATATGATAGAGGCAGACCTTTGGGCTGAAGTTACATATGATACAGGCAGACCTTTGGGTAAACCTCTTAACTCGACACTATTTTTTTACTACTATTAAAAAAATCCCTCAATAGTTTGACAGATAGAAGGTTATGAGTAAAATGAAATTACCTGTACAAAATCGCCTTGTCAACTCCAAAAGCACCAACAATAAGATCTGTTGTGAAAAAACATTTCTAGTTCATAGACTACAAGTAAACAACAAGTACACAGTATAAGCACACCCAGAACTATGAGAGATGTTTTTAAAAATTCACTGGTCTTGTCACTCACCTGGGTAGCCATTCATGTCCTGATCCTTAGCACCTCGAAGTGCGAATCCAAAGCTGGCCGGCACTGTGCCTGAAGCCCATTGGCCAGCTATGACCTGAGAGGGTGTGTCCCTGAGCCCACCGGCGAATCCGTTGTAGATGAGAACCAATCCCTGCTGGTCCTCTCCACCGAAAGGACAGCTGATGGCCAAGTCTACCAATCAGAGAAGAGGAGAGAACAGGAGAAGACCGTGAGATCACTCAGAACTTTCCAGACTACTAGGACTTGGAATTAACTACATGAGACCAACAAAAACGACATGTAGTAGTCTCAAAATCAATAACCTGACACACSAACGGTCCATAAGAGGAAAGGTTTCACTTTTCAATCAAATAATGCTTTCTTCTGTCCCTTAAAGCCCCAGTATTACCACCACACCTCTCACCATTGTATCCGTCCTGGTTGAGGTCTCCCAGAGGTGCGATGGTGCTGCCAAACCTCCCAAACACCTGGGTCCCGGTCAGGTTGAGAGTTGGCTTCAGGTCTAGTGGTCCACGCTGCAGATAGAGGTACACACGGCCCACCTCCTCCAGACGGCTGTCTGACCCTCGGGTCATGTACATGGGAGCTCCCACCAACAGGTCCGACATCCTGAGGGGAGGAGAGAGAAACACACGGTCACAGACATATACATTGTACAGACTAATGTGGCAAATTCAGTAAGCTTTCCTAAAATTCCCAGGCTTTAGAGAAATTATTTTTTACAATTTCTCAACCCTAGTACAGACACAAAAGACACATTTCCCATAAAAGTAGTCATTGGTCAGAAACCCAGTCTCACCACCACCCATATCATTAAAAAGGGTGAGAACGCCACTATGTCAGCTGTCTGAGAATCGACTCCTACTCATTCTTCATTATTGATGTTGACTGACTTTTCCCATAACATTATTGGATAAATTAAATCTTGCTCATGGGCGAGAACATACTGTATGACAATGTTTCATTAGAATGTCATGTTCGACTCTTAGAGAACTCACCCGTCGTTATTGATGTCGGCTGTGGCCACAGCATACCCAAAATAGGAGCCCATCTGAGTAAACATCAGTACATCCTGTCAACATCACTATCTATCTGGGTTCAAAATGGCTCAAAATAGAAAAGCTGCTTTTAAGCAAAGGGGCTTCTAACAGAAATGACAGTAAATCTACTTGAATTAAGAGAGATCCTGTAGAAGAGACTACTAACAGAGACAAAATGGTCAATGAAAATGATGGTGCTTGCTTGGTCTAACTTGAAGCTGTTAAGTTAGTCTTTTTTGTCATGTCTGTATAATACATTTCTATCTGAAGTAGCAAAGCCACAGAAACATCTTAATTTCCAGACTCCCAGGGTAAGCAAATACACGTATGATTTTATTTACTCAGCTGAACCAATCAGCACCATTAAAAGGGGCACACGCTATTTCCATTCCATTTGCAGAAAGGATCATGCTGCTCATTTGGAGAAAATTGCTTCTGCACTTTAACTTCAATAATTATGCTTTACAGCAAACCACAGATGGCTTGAAATCCAGTTAGCAGAGACTTGTAAAGGAAATTATTTTGCTTATATCATCAGTGTTCCAGTATASACTGACTCAGGAAATTAAGAGTTGCCACGAGAAACAGCTAGTTATGGAACCGCAGAGTCTGTCTGAAAAAAACAGCTATGAGTTTGAGATGAGGTTTGTGGCTTACCTGTTCGCCAGTGTAGTTGAGCATGGACTTCAGATCAGTGCCATTTAAAACAGACACCTGCAGAGAGCAGACACACACACAGAACACATGGTCAAAATCRCTGAGGTCCAACATATGTATAGTGTATTAGGCCTGTGTTACGATATTCCACTCAAAATGAGAGCGGTGATGAGGTTTTCTTACCAAACCATAGAGCATGACCCCTTTTGGGACCCCAGCCACAACATCTGAGAAGTGCACAGACAGGGGGAAAACAGAGAAAAAAATGAAGATTTAGGAGGGGAAATATCACAAAGGTCACAGCCGTCTGGAATTCCAGCGATCGCAGTCTTTCCAGCTTAGTAGCGGGACAGAATTGTGTAGGTGAGTTCAGTTTGAGTTCACTTCAGGTATAGTAAACAATCTGAACCCTTTAATGGCTGTCTGACCTGCAGCCAGGCCTGTGGAAGTCTGCGGTACAGATGTCTTTACCTTCCACGTCATCTCCACTGAATTCCCCAACTGCAACAGAGTAACCTGCAAGGCCACAAGAGAGAGCAGACATTAGTCATATGATATCAAGCATTCAGAACCCATACACCTCCATTACTCCTGAAGTGTAATCTATGGATAAAGACATGTACTTTGCCCAACTCTGCATCTATCCACCTTTTATCAGAGGTCAGAGGGTTAGAGGGAACGCGGTGACGTTTCCAAATCATAGTTCTCAAACTCAAGTAGCCTACACAGGAAACCAGCATGTTTGGAACGCAAAGGGATCAGGAGAGTGATAGAATTACGAGAGAGGAATGTCTTACCGTGGTAGCTGTCGTCATATTTGATCTGAGCCTGTCTGGTCTGGGTCTGTCCCTCCACAGACTGCATGAAGTACCCTGGATAGTACGCCTTGATTATCTCCTCTTTGGCTGCTGAGATCACCTGACCTGAGGAGACACAGGAAGCAGGAAACAGGGAGTGAATGGAAAGTTTCTCTCAGGTTTCACACAAATAACTTCAGAATACTGCTACAACTTATTTGCTTGTGGTCCGGGGGGGTTGTCAAACCCTGTACCTTGCCAGAAGAAGCTGCCTGGTCCTCCAAGCACCACTTTCCCATCCTGAAAGCGAGAGAGCGAGAGCAGCAGAGAAAGAGACAGAATCATGAGCGAGATCATGTGTGTTTGCAATCCATAGTATTTGATAAACCTCTGGTACTGAACTGAGAGGAAGTGTTTAGGAGTGTTACCTTCGTGAAATCAGCACTGAATCCCCCCTGACAGTAGCCCTGACCAACCTCGTTAATGAATTCTGAAATAAACAGAGGCAAAGGTTGATACATCAGTCCGATTTGAAAAAGCTAATTTAAAGAACCATAAATGTCCTCATATTAAACCAATACTTCAGAATGTAGATATTTTGGAAATATTTTGAACCTYGACGTGATGACTCAACTGGGTATTGTGAACAGAACCAAGCCAGCCAGCCATTACCAGCAGTAGGGATACACTTGGTCAATACGGGATAACATAATTGACTGCATCTGATAAAGGTATATTCTTTCCCCACAGCTAATGTGTGATGTCGCTGGAAGTGTTTACTCAGTAGGTGTACTTGAGACTATATACATCCCTTCTGTTGTGGCCTTCAGGCGCAGCACTTAACCCCTGTCTAATAGCCTGCTGTGTGGACAGCTGCTGTGTCAGAGGTAGGCCACAGGAGTCACCTGTAGTTGGGTAGTTGGGTAGTGGGGTAGTCGGTCGGCAGAGAAGAGCATTAGAAAATGGATGATGTCTTTGTGAAAAACCAAGAAGGATTACCTGTGCGACAGGGAGCATATTCCACAAACTTGGTGAAGTTCTTGACAGAGAGGTAGCAGGTTCCCGTGGTATCTGACTGGGCATGTCTGCTTTGGTTCTCCAGGAGTAGAGGGGGCACATGCCTATATGGGGGGGGGGGGGGGGGGCAGAGGAGGGAGTTGTTTTTTCAGTTACAAACAACACCCTGTGTAACTCGATGGAAACACAGGAAGAGGTTTAAACCACCCCTTGACATGAACGCCAGACATCATAACAGTTGAGGGACTCTGGGCTATAGAGACCAACATTGAAAGTAAACTGACTTTCTCAACCTGGTCTCAGTCTCTGAGTGTCGTCTTACCAGAATGGTGTCTCCGTGGGAACGGACGGTGGCGCCGAACCACTGGTGGGACTTGACTTCAGCCTGGTAGTCTGTGCCATTGACAGTGACTATGCGGTTCCCTGGGAAGAAGACAGAACAACAACTAAACTGAGTGTATGAGTGATGACTGAAAAAAGCCCCTAATGAATCATTGTTGTTCTTCTCTTGGAGGCTCCAGACAACGTCATCCAAACATCTGCTACTACAGGACTTACTTACTGCATCATTAAACACTAACACACATCAAGTTTCTCATGAAGAACCTTCCAGAGAGAAACAGAGGAAAACTAGAAGGTATTTGGTGCTCACCAGAGCCTAATATTCCTCATTATGGCTCTGGTCCTCACTGTTCAGATGTCAACSTGAGTTCTCTGACTGGTCCAGCTCTTGGTGACCACACTGACCCTGACTCTGTTTGGCCACCTGGCCTGTAACCCAGAGCTCTACTCCATCGCTGTCTGAGACCCAAATGGCACCATACTCCCTATATAGTGTGCTACTCTTGACCAGAGACATGCACTATGTAGGGAATAGGGTGCCATTTAGGATGCAGCCTCTGTGACAGGACAAGACATGGCTGCAGGAGTCAGGTTCAAACAGGTTCAAACAGGACGTTTTATTGGCAAGACTGATGCAACATCTGTGTTGCCATGGTGAGACACAAAATCCAAACAAATCGGTTTATACAGTGTACATACCGTGAAACATCCTGTAACAAGTATTCTAAAGGCTTGGAATTCGGACAAGACGTATCCAGTGGAACTTGTACCCAGCAACCGCACCCCAGCCCACTTCTTTTTTCCCACCACTCTCCAGCGCTAAACCACAAGTGTTGCAACAGAGCCATATCTATCTGTCGGGGAAGGGGGCCTGGTGGTGTGAGCCAGAGGTTGTGACCTGTGGATGTGAGGAAAGCAGGCTGTGTTTCAGCCTCATCTGCAGGCTGTGTGTCAGCTCTGGGCGAGGGCCTGCTCTGCTCCATGTCTTGGTGGAAAGAAAGAAAGAAAGGGGGGGGGGGGGGACTGCGTCCAAGGAAAACAAACGCTCTGGCTCTGTTTCTTCCTAGCAACCTCTTAGGCATGCATCTCTCTCTCGCAAGTGTTCCCTCTCCCTCTCCACTTTCTGTTCATCCCTTTGTATATCACTCTCTCTCTCGTTCTGTTCCTTTTTCTTCCCCTCTCCTGCTTTGCTTCATCCTTCTCTCAGTGAGTTTGGTCTCCCCCCTGGCCTGGAAGGAAAGCAGTGGGGATTAGGGTCCTTTAATAACGTCACAGTAGATATAACGTCACCAGGCTTCCCCTTCAGCATTACTCATGGGCTCACAGCACCCCTGTTCCCTACCATAATACATGTGGTCACCTCCATCATGTGTGGAAAGACACGCTTTAGCGATACCACAAATAACATGCCTAACACATAAAAATATCTAAAGAGGCTTGTTCCTTTAACTGCACTGCAATAATCTACAAGACTATTTTCAGAACTCAGGGGCCTTTGATTTGATAAAGTGAGGGGGTGACACTGAGGAGACATGCAAGACAAATAGGACTTTCTATTTAGGACACACTACCCCGGCAACCATGAGTATCAGCAGGGAAATCCATCTATTATTCATGTTTCAGAACTATAGTAGATGGATTCTTCTTGACCACCTGGTCACGGTAAAACAGAAAATGATATTCAACATGACATCTCTACAGTTATGTCAATGACATGATCGCTACGTTCAGAGCCCAAGACTATCAACTCCATACAGAACTGACGTTGGGGTGTTCTCTAACTTCACTTCTCAATGAGCTGCTGTGCTCTGAGCTCCGTGTCTGTCACTGCTCTTATTGTCCATGTCAGAGGCGCTATATTGGCGTTCATACAGTGTGACGGATGGAATGATGAAAAGATCAGTAGGTTAAGATTAAGAGGCAGGACAAGCCAGACAAACACGGCTTTGATACAAACAAGAAAGAAAAATCCAGCAGACACTTGTGGCAATAACATGTCATGTAACGTCCTTTCATTGAACTTGGGTAGACTTTGTGCTGACGTGACTAGTGCCCCTCTACCCTTCTCTCTCCTGGGACAGGACAGCAGAGGGTAGGGTGAGGTCTGGCGTGTGTCCACAGACTCTCCCCTTTGAACTTTGCGAGAGRAGACCCCTTAGATGAGTATCCTGGGTTAGAGTACAGGGCGGATGCGGTCAGAGACAAGTGGCCAAATTCACTCATCACATTAGCTGGCCCTGGGGGAGTTACTGGTGGTAGGGGAAGATGGTTCAGAGATAGAAACAGGGCTCTGATTCCCCCCCCCCCCTGTCCCTCTCCCTCCCTCAGATCCCTGGGCTGTCTCTTCTTATCTCATTGGAATGGGAAGTGGAGAGGGAGGCCTCTTGGTTAGGCTCAGGGAAGACCTCACCCATACTTAGGGGAGACCCTGAAAAATGGCACAAAAACAGACACACATCTCATATAAAGGGTCAATACTAATATATTACCGGTATAATATCTACCACAGTTAGCTGAGCTCTAACCATGTCATAAGCAAATAAGGAAAACATATTTCCTTTGTCATACAGACAGAGGTGCTAGGCTCTTGTATGCTGGCCCAGATGGCGGAATTGGCTCTTCCTCACAAATCAAATGTGCGCCTTCAAAGCCCACTGTCCAAAACCCCAAAGGACTATCCTTCACCCCAATGCCCTGCTGCACATTACATCACTGTGACGATCATGGCCCTCAGCCAGCATCCAAGGATGTGCAACACATTTTCTAATCTGTTGGAAGAGAAAAGGAAGGAAAACAGAAGAAAGGAGCAACCAGTAATTTGATTCCTTGTGATCTGCTGTAAAATGGGGCTCTAATATACGCAATACACAGCAGATTCTTCTCTCCTACAACTCTGTCACTCCTTAACTTACTCTTTCATCATTCCTGTAAAGGTCGATGGGACCTTCAGCTGTCCAGTCACTGGAACACTTCTCTGAAGAGCTCACAATAATGAGCCATAAACCCAGGAAGGTTTACTGTATGTCTACCCTTTACATTCAGGTTCAAATGAAGCTCTTTGGCGAGAACAAATATATAATTGTATTTATTGTCATTGTATGTAGTGGCCGTTTCTTTTGACTGTGTATTTGTTCTCCCTATATGCCCTGGGGTTGCGACTGAACACATACTGTATCTAGCCTAAAGGGAAGAAACCCTTGTCTAAAACACTCCCAAAACACTTTTTTGTCCCAAGAAGAAAGACACTAATGACATGCTCAAAGGGATCAAATCAAATACAAACTATTAGCACATTTGCCGAATACAACAGGCGTAGACTTAACATTGAAACGCTTGCTTACGAGCCCTTCCCAAATAGTAAAAAAATATTCAAAAAAAATTAAACAGTAACACAAGAGGAATAAAATACACAAGAATGGAGCTATATTCAGGAAGTACCAGTACCAGATCAATGTGGAGCTATATTCAGGAAGTACCAGTACCAGATCAATGTGGAGCTATATACAGGGAGTACCAGTACCAGATCAATGTGGAGCTATATACAGGGAGTACCAGTACCAGATCAATGTGGAGCTATATACAGGGAGTACCAGTGCCAGATCAATGTGAGGCATGATAGCAGGAAGTACAGTACAGATAATTGGAGCTATATAAGGGGTACCAGTACAGATCAATGTGAGGCTATATAGCGGAAGTACCAGTACCAGATCAATGTGAGGCTATATACAGGAGTACCAGTAGATCAATGTGAGGCTATATACAGGGAGGTACCAGTACAGATCAGTGTGAGGCTATATACAGGGAGTACCAGTACCAGATCATATGAGGCTATATACAGGGAGTACAGTACCAGATCAATGTGAGGCTATATACAGGGAGTACGAATCAGATCATGTGAGGCTATACAGGGGAGTACAATGACCAGATCAATGTGAGGCTATATACGGGAGTAGCAGTACAGATCAATGGAGGCTATATACAGGGAGTACCAGTACAGATCAATGTGAGGCTATATCAGGAAGTACAGAGCTACAGATCAGATCAATGTGAGGCTTATACGGAGTACAATACAGATATGTGAGGCTATATAAGGGAGCGTACAGATAATGTGAGGCAATTACAGGGAGTACCAGTACAGATCAATGTGAGGCTTATACAGAAGGTACAGTACAGATCAATGTGAGGCTATATAGGGGAGTACCAGTACCAGATCAATGTGGGCTATTACAGGGGGTACAGTCAGATCAATGTGAGGGCTATATCTAGTACGCAGATAATGTGGGCTTATACAGGAGTAAGTCCAGATCAATGTGAGGCTATATACAGGGAGTACAGTACATAGATCAATGTGAGGCTATATACGAGGAGGTACCAGTACAGATCAATGTGAGGCTATATACAGGAATACCAGTAGCAGATCAATGTGAGGCTATATACAGGAAGTACCAGTAGCAGATCAATGTGAGGCTATATACAGGGAGTACAGTACCAGATCAATATGAGGCTTATTACAGGGAGTCCAGTACCATGATCAATGTGAGGCTATATAGGGTGTACCAGTCGAGATAATGTGAGGCTATATACAGGAGTACCGTAGCAGATCAATGTGAGGCTATATACAGGGAGTACAGTACCAGATCAATGTGAGGCTATATACAGGGAGTACCAGTACCAGATCAATGTGAGGCTATATACAGGGAGTACCAGTAGCAGATCAATGTGAGGCTATATACAGGAGTACCAGTACAGATCAATGTGAGGCTATATACAGGGAGTACCAGTACCAGATCAATGTGAGGCTATATACAGGAAGTACAGTAGCAGATCAATGTGAGGCTATATACAGGAAGTACCAGTAGAGAATATGTGAGGCTATATACAGGGAGTACCAGTACCAGATCAATATGAGGCTATATACAGGGAGTACCAGTACCATATCAATGTGAGGCTATATACAGGGAGTACCAGTACGCAGATCAAGTGAGGCTATTACAGGAAGTACCAGTACCAGATCAATGTGAGGCGATATACAGGGAGTACCAGTACAGATAATGTGAGGCTATATACAGAAGGTACCAGTACAGATCAATGTGAGGCGTATACAGGGAGTACCAGTACCAGATCAATGTGAGGCTATATACAGGAGTACCAGTACCAGACATCAATGTGAGGCTTATACAGGGTACCAGACCAGATCAATGTGCAAACGTATTTGAGGTAGATATGTACATGAAGGCAGGGTAAAGTGACTAGGCATCAGGATAGATAATAATATATGCAGCAGCATATGATGAGCGTAAAAGTATATGTGTGCGATTGTGTTTGTGTTGTATCGGGTGTGTGTGTGCGTGCATGTGTTTGTGGTGTCGGTGTGCAAGTGTGTGTGTGTGTGGTGTGTGGTGTGTGTGGTGTGTGTGTGTGTGTGTGTGGTGGTGTGTGTGGTGTGTTGGTGTGTGTGTGTGTGTGTTGTGTGTGGTGTGTGTGGTGTGTGTGGTGTGTGTGTGTGTGTTGTGTGTGTGGTGTGTGTAGCGTGTGGGTTTGTGTGTGCGCATCTAGTTTCCAGGAACCAACGTGTCAAACAAAGGATCAGTGAAGTAGAACAGAGACACATGATCACCTGCCGGCTACAGCAGCTTGGAGGCCATGGACCATTGGCTTTAAGAAGTGCTTAGAACAGGACCACGGCTTGACCAACTTAACGATTGCTAACCATCCGCTAAAATCTCCCGTTCTCAAGAGTCTCACGCTCCAGTCACCAGTCAAGACAATAAAAAGAGAGGAGTGGATGAGAGGTTTATGTTACAGGAAGCAGGGACGGGGCGAAAAGGACAGCTGGCATTCTGCTGTGATGTTTGACTTAAACGTTAGTGCTTAAACCACTTGTGAGTCGATAAGTCAATGTAATTCAGAACATGTTCAGACTGCAAGAGCAAGAAGGTGTGATCAAGACCTAAAGCAATGAGGTCATATTGGTTCTTACCTTGATTGTCAAATTCAATGTTGTGGCACTCAGATTGGCCGAGACTCCATGGGCAGTAGTACACGGACCCGCCCTCTGTGATGTTGAACTGACTGGTATTGGCCTTGGGAGCGCCAATCACTACACTGACGCTGTAAGAAGAGAGAAGAAACATGCAGTCATCCAAATGTCAATATGTCACCTCTACCTAACATGCTTCCTCCCCCAGCAACATAACAGTAGAGGTATAGCAACTTAGATCCACTGAATGAGTTTATTAATGTTAGATTGGTATTATTTTCTGTCATTATAGTTTGTTAATATCTGCTCTTGGTCTGGTATCAAATAAAAAAKACATTCCAGACCTTCTATTCAACAGTTTAAGCATGATGCAGAGCCGGCACAGTGCCTTCAGACCCCTTMACTTTTTCCACATTTTGTTACTTTACAGCCTCATTTCAAAATTGATTAAATTGTTTTTTTCCCTCATCAATCTACACATAATACCCCATAATGACAAAGCGAAAACAGGTTTTTAGACATGTTTGCTCATTTATAACAAAATAACTGAAATAACTTTTTTTATACAGTACCAGTCAAAACTTTGGACACGCCGACGCATTTATTAATTTGTACTATTTTCTACATTGAAGAATAATAGTGAAGACATCAAAACTATGAAATAACACATATGGAATCATGTAGTAACCAAAAAAAGTGTTAAACAAATCAAAATATATTTTAGATTTTAGATTCTTCAAAGTAGCTACCCTTTACCTTGATGACAGCTTTGCACACTCTTGGCATTCTCTGAAACAGCTTCATGAGGAATGCTTTTCCTACAGTCTTGAAGGAATTCCCACATATGCTGAGCACTTGTTGGCTGCTTTTCCTTCACTCTGTGGTTCAACTCACCCCAAACCATCTCAATTGGTTTAAGGTCAGGTGATTGTGGAGACCAGGTCATCTGATGCAGCACTCCATCACTCTTCTTCTTGGCCAAATAACCCTTACACAGCCTGGAGGTGCGTTGGGTCAGTGTCCTGTTGAAAAACAAATGATTGTCCCACTAAGCACAAACCAGATGGGATGGTGTATCGCTGCAGAATGCTGTGGTGGCCATGCTGGTTAAGCGTGCCTTGAATTCTATATAAATCACTGACAGTGTCAACAGCAAAGCACCATCACACCTCCTCCTCCATGCTTCACGGTGGGAACCACACCATGCGGACTTCATCTGTTCACCTACTCTGTGTTTCACAAAGACATGCCGGTTGGAACCAAAAAAATCTCAAATTTGGACTCATCAGACCAAAAGGAAAGATTTCCACCTGTCTAATGTCCATTGCTCATGTTCTTGGCCCAAGCAAGTCTCTTCTTCTTATTGGTGTCCTTTAGTAGTAGTTTCTTTGCAGCAATTCGACCATGAAGGCCTGATTCGCGTGATCGTGTTACTTGAACTCCGTGAAGCATTCATTTGGGCTGCAATCTGAGGTTCAGTTAACTCTAATGAACGTATCCTCCGTAGCAGAGGTAACTCTGGGTCTTCCTTTCCTGTGGCGGTCCTCCTGAGAGCCAGTTTCATGATAGCGCTTGATTGTTTTTGCGACTGACATTTTCCAGATTGACTGGCCTTCATGTCTTAAAGAAATTATGGACTGTCGTTTCTCTTTGCTTATATGAGCTGTTCTTGCCATAATATGGACTTGGTATTTTACCAAATAGGGCTATCTTCTGTATACCACCCTTACCTTGTCAAAACACAACTGATTGGCTCAAATGCATTAAGGAAATAATTTCCACAAATTAACTTTTAACAAAGCACACCTGTTAATTGAAATGCATTCCAGGTGACCACCTCATGAAGCTGGTTGAGAGAATGCCAAGAGAATCTCAAATATAAAATATTTAGATTTGTTAAACACTTTTTTGGTTACTACATGATTCCGTATGTGTTATTTCATAGTATTGATGTCTTCACTATTATCCTACAATTTAGAAAATAGTAAAAATAAAGAAAAACCCTTGAATGATTAGGTGTGTCCAAACTTTTGACTGTTACTGTAAGTATTCAGACCCTTTACTATGAGACTCGAAATTGAGCTCAGGTGCATCCTGTTCCATTGATCATCCATGAGATGTTTCTACAACTTGAGTCCACCTGTGGTAAATTCAATTGATTGGACATGATTTGTAAAGGCAAACACCTGTCTATATAAGGTCCCACAATTGACAGAGCACGTCAGAGCAAAAACCAAGCCATGAGGTTGAAGTAATTGTCCGTAGAGCTCCGAGGCAGGATTGTGTTGAGGCACAGATCTGGAGAAGGGTACCAAAATTCTGCAGCATTGAAGGTCCCCAAGAATACAGTGGCCTCAATTGTTCTAAAATGGAAGAAGTTTGGAACCACCAAGACTCTTCCTAGAGCTGGCAGCCTGGCCAAACTGAGCAATCGGGGGAGAAGGGCCTTGGTCAGGGAGGTGACCAAGAACCCGATGGTCACTCTGACAGAGCTCCAGAGTTTCTCTGTGGAGATGGGAGAAACTTCCAGAAGTACAATCATCTCTGCAGCACTCCAACAATCAGGCATTTATGGTAAAGTGGCCAGGCGGAAGTCACTCCTCAGTAAAAGGCACATGACAGCCCGCTTTGAGTTTGCCAAAAGGCACCTAAAGACTCTCAGACCATGAGAAACAAGATTATCTGGTCTGATGGAACCAAGATTGAAATCTTTGGCCTGAATGCCAAGTGTCACGTCTGGAGGGAACCTGGCACCATTCCTATGGTGAAGCATGGTGATGGCAGCATCATGCTGTGGCGATGTTTTTCAGCGGCAGGGAATGGGAGACTAGTCAGGATCGAGGGAAAGATGAATGGAGAAAAGTACAGAGGAGATCCTTGATGAAAAACTGCTCCAGAGTACTCAGGACCTCAGACTGGGGCGAAGGTTTACCTACCAAGAGGACAACGACCCCAAGTACACAGCCAAGAAAACGCAGGAGTGGCTTCAGGATAAGTCTGCAAAAGTCCTTGTGTGGCCCAGCCAGAGYTCGGACTTGAACCCGATCAAACATCTCTCAAGAGACCTGAAAATAGCTGTGCAGCGACGCTCCCCATCCAACCTGACAGAGCTTGAGAGGATCTGCAGAGAAGAATGGGAGAAATTCCCTAAATTCAGGGGTGCCAAGCTTGTAGCGTCACACGCAAGAAGACTCAAGGCCGTAATTGCTGCCAATAGTGCTTCAACAAAGTACTAAGTAAAGGGTCTGAATACTTACGTAAATGTGATATTTCCGTTTTTTTTTATATAAATTTGCAAACATTTCTAAAAAACGATTTTTGCTTTGTACTATTTGGGTATTGTGTGTAGATGGATTAGGGGGGGATAAACAATTTAATCAATTTAGAATAAGGCTGTAACGTAACAAAATGTGAAAAAAGTCAAGGGGTCTGAATACGTTCCGAATGCACTGTATATACATTTTACTGCTCACAAAGCTATAYCCCTACTTCCAACATTCTAACAGGTTCTAGTACAGTACTATGTTACATAACATTGTAACCATGTGCAATTGTTGCTGTAATGTGTGCACAAGACATTATCTCCCTCTCTCGGTCACACACACACACATGCGATCCCTGTGGGGCAAATTCGATGGGAAAACAAGAAAGCAGAAGGCCTAAGTGGGGTCACACTGCTGTTTCCACAGCTGTATGGCCCTGTCCTTTTAGACAGACATCTAGCTTACCCATTTAACCCTGCAGTAAACTAAACGCAAAGCCAGGACTGTTACAGACAGCTAGCTGCTGTAACCCTGCACTAAACTAAACGCAAAACCAGGACTGTTACAGACAGCTAGCTGCTGTAACCCTGTGGTAAACATGGACACCCCTTCACCAGATCTACCAGCAACGAGTGGTCTTACAGGTGAGTCTTAGGAACAGCTGACCACGTTAAACATCACTGAGACAGAATATTCAATGACGGAGGAAACACAAAACAGCCAGGTAATGAGAACTTTTAGACAAACCACTGAACCAGGACATATTGCCATGGCTCAACTGGCAGACATTTTTTCCAGTAGACAGTCTGGCTGAACCAGCACAGTGTAGTCATTACCTCATCGAGGCTCCAATTATCCCATCATCACTGGCATGGTGCTGGACAGTGAAGTGGGCAGAAAACAGAAGAGATGAGGGCAGTGAGTGTAGAGTAGAGCCTAGAGGGGGCTTCCTAAACACAGGAAGAGCACACCCTTTCCTGCTCCAGGTCAGTCACCCAATGATGCGTGGTAGTTTACGTTACCGCTAAATTTAAATATCTTCCCTCAGGGGACAACTACTCAACAATTTCCAGTCCAGACTCAAGACGATCCACCCTCATTTCAGAAACCAGCCTTGGTGAAACCATACTTTCATCCTTGTCAGACTGCACTGCTTTTGTAGAGTCACGACACGTTCCCATCTTGGTTAGGACTTATAGATGGGTCGTGGCTTTCTACATAGAAATAAGGTTTGGTAGAAGAGACTATTGGAGTACAGAGAAGAAGTTGGAGTCAGCCAGACCTTATGGTGTTCAAAACTGAGGCCAAACAGGGGGACAGGTCATAAAGCTGAGGGTATAGAAGAGATAAAGTGCAAGCCAAACCCAAGTCAAAGCTTTGGCAGAAAACCTTGGCTTGTTTTGGAAGAGGGAAAAGAAAACATGGCCGTCCGGATTTGGGGGAGAAAGAGCGAGAGTCCAAGTGCTCTGGCCCTGGGTTTAGACTGAGGAGGGTAGCTCCCAGAAGAGTAGACAATGGAGCTCTGGCTGTAGAATAATGTAGATCCGAGAGAACCTTTGCCATCACGGATTCCCACGATGAGACAGCTGACAGGCTCTCTCTCTCTCTTCACACTCACGCAGATATGAAGTTTGACACTAGTGTGTTCACTCCATAGCATATTCTATGGTTCATCACTTGTTCATTGAAGGGATAATCCACCCCAAACCACTAATTCCTATAAATAACACTAATATGTGAAAACACATTTTATGAACAAATGTTTCATTTTGTCATTATAACAAGGTTGGTAGAAACATGTGAACATTGTTTTGGGAAATCTGTTGCAGCTCAAGCCTACTACAAACCCACAATGCAATGCTCTCGCTTTCTGTGCTGGCTGACCAGCTTGAGGAAAATAGGCAGGTTTCTCTACTCCTACCCTGACATTGAGACGGGATTGCTTGACGATTAGCTTAGTAACCATGTGACGCAGCATTACAACGTGAATGTGATGGGTCAGTCAGTTGGGTGGGACATTTCTCCATTTATTGCCCAATGGGATTCCTATCTCCTCCTTTCTGTAATATCTCTGTTTCCCACAGACACAGGGCGATTTGCGACATGGTACTTGAAGGAGAAACAGAGTTGAATAATTTGGTACACTATTTAGATTGAGCACATCTAAGCAAAATATGATGATATAAGCGGATGGATGTGTTCCAGTATGCCCATACCATCTAATGACTGATTTGGTGATCTGAAGAGCAGGTCATTGTTTTAAAAGCATTATGAAATGTGATCGTGTGTTATACCCCCATCTCCAGTGACGAGAATTATGTAGCTATGACGCTGTTCCTACACGATTTCCTGATTTTCACAGACAGAACCACTTAGAAGTTAAATCATAGGGATTTTTTTTTTTACCCACTGACAGAACATAGACTGTCACCAAATTGACAGGAGTTTCATGATTTTTATTTCTAGGGGTGGATTATCCCTTTAATAACCCACACTGCTGTGGAGCTCTGCTTTGTCCATTCATGTCTCATATCTCAGTGCTTCCCCTCTCTTCAATTCCTAGAGAGATATACAGAGCACAAGTTTGGCTGTGCTCCTGTGTTCCAAAATGTGCTTTTGAGCAATACCCTTTGAACAAATTGTATTAAATATTGTATAATTTGAAGATATAAACATTTTAATCAGTACAGTCCAAAAATGTTTTTTTACAAATCCTTAAATCCATAAATTTAACAAAAGCCATTAAGCAAAAAATCCCAAGCACTAAAATGCCAAAGAAAGTAGTAAGAAAGTAGTCTTACTACATCTATTGAGAATCTGATCTGTATACATGCCAAAAGTATTCTGTGATGGCATCATTTCAAAGGGAAAAAAGTCAACAAGGGGGAAGTGCTTTAATCAGCAAACTGGAAACAGGGGTGTGTTTTTTTCACCTCTCTCTCTCTCACACACACACAATAACACCTTGATAGTGATCTGAAAGTATTCTAAATACAGAATAATTAGCATTTAATGGGCCTTTATCTGGCAGGGGATCAGTCTAGCTAGAGTTAGAATTGTGACTTAGAAAGGGCTTTGCATACAGAGACTGAGGACACTGTCTGGCCCTCTGAGGATAAGGACAGAGCAGAGGAGAGGTATACTATTTTTTATATTTCACCTTTATTTAACCAGGTAGGCCAGTTGAGAACAAGTTCTCATTTACAACTGCGACCTGGCCAAGATAAAGCAAAGCAGTGCGACACAAACAACACAGAGTTACACATGGGATAAACAAACGTACAGTCAATAACAGAATAGAAAATATATATGCAGTGTGTGCAAATGTAGTAAGATTAGGGAGGTAAGGCAATAAATAGGCCATAGTGGCGAAATAATTACAATTTAGCAATTAAACACTGGAGTGATAGATGTGCAGAAGATGAATGTGCAAGTATAGACACTGTGGTGCAAAGGAGAGAAAAAAACATGGGGATGAGGTAGTTGGGTGGGCTATTTACAGATGGCCTGTGTACAGGTGCAATGATCGGTAAGCTGCTTTGACAGCTGATGCTTAAAACTTATTGCGGATCAGTGGGACGCTAGCGGATCAGTGGGACGCTAGCGTCCCATTTCGACAACTTCCGGTGAAATTGCAGAGCGCGAAATTCAAATTACAGAAATAGTCATATTTAACATTCATGAAAATACAAGTATCATACATCAGAAAAAAGCTTAACTTCATGTTAATCTAGCCGCTGTGTCAGATTTCAAAAAGGCTTTATGGCGAAAGCACACCATGCGATTATCTGAGGACATCGCCCAGCACACAAAAGCATTAAAAACATTTTCCAACCAGGCAGGTTCGCCACGAAAGTCAGAAATAGCGATAAAATAAATGCCCTACCTTTGAAGATTGTCACGCCCTGACCATAGAGAGCCTTTTATTCTCTATTTTGGTTAGGTCGAGGTGTGACTAGGGTGGGTGATCTAGTGTGTTGATTTCTATGTTGGCCTGGTATGGTTCCCAATCAGAGGCAGCTGTTTATTGTTGTCTCTGATTGGGGATCATATTTAGGCAGCCATTTCACCACTGTGTTTTGTGGGATCTTGTTTGTGTAGTTGCCTGTGAGCACTCCATGACTTCCCGTTTCGTTTGCTGTTTATTGTTTTTGTAAATTTCCTTTATTAAACATGTGGAACCCAAATCATGCTGCACGTTGGTTTGAGTATATTTCCAGTTCGTACGACGATCGTGACAAAGATCTTCTTCTGTTGGCACCCCAAAAGGTCCCAGCTACATCACAAATGGTCCTTTTGTACGATAAAGTCCTTCTTTATATCCCCAAAAACTCAGTTTAGCTGGGTTTTTATCCACCGGTTTCCCTCCTTCAAAATGCATACAAAATGAATCCCAAATGTTACCAAACAAGTCAAACAATGTTTATAATCAAACCTCAGGTACCCTAATACGTAAATAAACAATACAATTTAAGACGGAGAATCGTTATTGTCTTTACCGGAGATAAACAACAAAGTACGCGCTCTCATCCACTCGCATGAAAACACTACAGCCAAAACGGGAGCCACTTAGAAAAACTACAAATTCTAGCTCATTTTTCCAAAAACAAGCCTGGCACTCTTTCTAAAGACTGTTCACATCTAGTGGAAGCCCTAGGAACTGCAATCTGGGAGGTTTTCCCTTCATATTAAAAATGACAGCCATTGGAATAACTGGTGGGCTGAATTTTTGTCCTCGGGTTTTCGCCTGCCATATCAGTTCTGTTATACTCACATACATTATTATAACAGTTTTAGAAACTTTAGAGTGTTTTCTATCCAAATCTACCAATTATATGCATATCCTAGCTTCTGGGCCTGAGTAACAGGCAGTTTACTTTGGGCACGCTTCTCATCCAGATGTCAAAATACTGTCCCCTAGCCAAAAAAGAGGTTCAAGTTAGTGAGGAATATATAAGACTCCAACTTCAGTGATTTTTGCAATTAATTCCATTCATTGGCAGCAGAGAACTGGAAGGAAAGGTGGCCAAATGAGGAGTTGGCTTTGGGGATGACCAGTGAAATATACCTGCTGGAGCGCGTGCTACAGGCGGGTGCTGCTATGGTGACCAGTGAGCTGAGATAAGGCAGGGCTTCACCTAGCAAAGACTTATAGATGACCTGGAGCCAGTGGGTTTGGCAAAGAATATGAAGCGAGGGCCAGCCAACATACAGGTCGCAGTGGTGGGTAGTATATGGGGCTTTGGTAACAAAACTAATGGTACTGTGATAGACAGCATCCAATTTGTTGAGTAGAGTGTTGGAGGCTATTTCGTAAATGACATCGCCGAAGTCAAGGATCGGTAGGAGAGATAGTTTTACGAGGGTATGTTTGGCAGCATGAGTGAAGGATGCTTTGTTGCGAAATAGGAAGCTGATTCTAGATTTAATTTTGGATTGGAGATGCTTAATGTGAGTCTGGAAGGAGAGTTTACAGTCTAACCAGACACCTAGGTATTTGTAGTTGTACACATATTCTAAGTCAGAACCATCCAGAGTAGTGATGCTAGACGGGCGGGCAGGTGCGGGCAGCGATCGGTTGAAGAGCATGAATTTAGTTTTAYTTGCATTTAAGAGCAGTTGGAGGCCATGGAAGGAGTGTTATATGGCATTGAAGCTTGTCTGGAGGTTAGTTAACACAGTGTCCAACGGGCCAGAAGTATACAGAATGGTGTCGTCTGCGTAGAGGTGGATCAGAGAATTACCAGCAGCAAGAGCGACATCATTGATGTATACAGAGAAAAGAGTCAGCCCGAGAATTGAACCCTGCGGCACCCCCATAGAGACTGCCAGAGGTCCGAACAACAGGCCCTCCGATTTGATACACTGAACTCTATCTGAGAAGTAGTTGGTGAACCAGGCGAGGCAGTCATTTGAGAAACCAAGGTAAGAGGCAGGCGGTCATAAGAATGCAGTGATTGACAGAGTCGAAAGCCTTGGCCAGGTCGATGAAGACGGCTGAACAGTATTGTCTTTTATCGATGGCGGTTATGATGTCGTTTAGGACCTTGAGCGTGGCTGAGGTGCACCCATGACCCGCTCGGAAACCAGATTGAATAGCGGAGAAGGTACGGTGGGATTCGAAATGGTCAGTGATCCATTTGTTAACTTGGCTTTCGAATACTTTAGAAAGGCAGCGTAGGATAGGTCTGTAACAGTTTGGGTCTAGAGTGTCTCCCACTTTGAGGAGGATGACCACGGCAGGGATCTCAGACGAGAGGTTGAACAGGCTAGTAATAGGGGTTGCAACAATTGCAGCGGATACTTTTAGAAAGAGAGGGTCCAGATTGTCTAGCCCAGCTGATTTGTAGGGGTCCAGATTTTGCAGCTCTTTCAGAACATCAGCTATCTGGATTTTGGTGAAGGAGAAATTGGGGAGGCTTGGGCAAGTTGCTGTGGGGGGTGCAGAGCTGTTGACCGGGGTAGGGGTAGCCAGGTGGAAAGCATTGCCAGCCGTAGAAAAATGCTTATTGAAATTCGCGATTATCGTAGATTTATCGGTGGTGACAGTGGTTCCTAGCCTCAGTGCAGTGAGCAGCTGGGAGGAGGTGCTCTTATTCTCCATGGACTTTACTATAGAGGACACCGTCTGGGCCTCTGAGGATAAGGACAGAGCAGAAGAGAGGTATACTATAAAGGACATGGAGTCATTTCAGTTGCTTAATGTAAACACCAGGCTCTTCAAATCTACAGAGAATGTTATTGAGTGTATGAGGAACTCAAGGGAAAGTCAACACTGCAATATCGACATCAGAGTTTGAATCAACAATCTCCGGCACAGARAGAGTCAGTCAGAAGAGGGAGGTCCTAATTATAGAAGGTCAACATAGGCCACTTTCACCAGTGAAGTCACAAGGTGCGATCCTCTGCCCAGGCGTTGCGGATGCATGTAAGATCTTACAACTCCTGGATAGGTATTTTACGTATCAGCTAACCACATCATATGTTTTAGCAATTTGTCAGTCAATGACACTAAAACATATGATGAGCAATGAGGTCACTGTGGTTCTAGACTGGCCAGCAGATTCACCACAACTCTGATGTAGTCATAGCCTGCGTCGAGGTGACAGCCACAATACTTCAGAAACATGCTGGTAGAGGTTTGGTTTAGGGTCAGCTAAACCAAAGCCAAGAAACCCACAATCCTGCACTGGTGCAATCATAGGAAGGGTTCTTTTCATTACGATATAATTCCAACATAGTTTCCCAAAAAATGTATTGTGTTCATTTTGGCATCATATTTTTATGTTGAAATATAAACAGCATAAAGTTTAGTACGGAGTCTTTGAGCAATCTACTGCTGGGAATGGCAGTGTGGGTGGAAGAAAAACATTAGTGGCTTTCCTGCGTCTCCCGAAGCGAGACCCACCTCCCCAATCAGCAGCCCACTAACGATCCCAACCAACCCCAGTCTGATGGTTTCAGCGTTAATTAAACTAATTGATTTAGGCTGCTAGTGTCGAGCACACAACACAGAAACTCCTTAGTACAAACACAGACTCCTCAGTACAAACACAAACTCCTCAGTACAAACACAGACTCCTCAGTACAAACACAGACTCCTCAGTACAAACACAGACTGTTGCTGGTGAGGGTTGTCTAATTTGAGGCTTCTGAAATCAGCAATATATAAGCTGCTGGTTGCACCCACTATTTATAAGGTTTTTTTTTAAACGAAGGGGCATTATATAATGGTGGAAACTGTTGGTCTACCGCTGATCTTCCCAGGCTTAACCCAATAGAGTTTATGATGACGTTCAAGAGAAAGGCAGTCAGAAGCCAAATTCCTCTCGCCCCCTTCCCACCCAAACACAGCTTTTTACCCATTCCACAGTTAATGGTCTTCCTCCCAGCTGCAAAGCTTATGGCACTTGAACACTATTATAATTGTTTTAAGCCAGCCAGGAAAAAAAACAGATGCAGCTATGACTAAATAGCAAGAAATCACAATCACATTTTGTTGAACTACCAGATGGTGACTGCAGCCGCCTGCAGCCGCCTGCAGTCGTAAACCCTGGCTGCAATGGGAATGGTATGGCACAGACAGATTCCCAGGGAACTGGTAGGTCTACATATGAGGGAAAGACTGGAGAAAGGGCAGCAGAACTGGAGCCTTTAAATGAACAAGGCAGGAATCACCTGGAATTAAGTCCAGAAAACTGCCAAGACAAGAGTTTGCTGAAAATGCACTGTTGAGGACCTCCGCTCCACAAAGAGTTAAAAAGAATAAGTAAAGAAGCTTTCAAAAATGTTAGTCCAAACCTCAGCTAGGGATGGGACTGGCCTGAACAAAATCCCAAACAAAATGATGTCACTCAACTAACTCTTCACAGAGTTTACACTTCTAAATCAAATCTCCTCACATAAGGGGAAACTGAATTAGCTCAAGTGTAGTGACCCAAACTGAGCCCGTGGCACTCTTGACCTCCCTCCCTACCAGATATTGAGATCTATCCTGAGCCCAAAACCCAATGAGTAAACAGCTACAGCAGCAACGGTCTCTCTCTTCCACTTTGAGAAACCAACTGCCGCACTGCCTCGACGAACTGACGCCAATACACTAAAGAAAATGCATGGCTGTACAAGAGGATGGTCTTCAGTCAGCAAAGCCAACAAACTGTCAAATGGGACCGTCACAAGCACACCAAGTATGGCATCGTCACATTATTACTGGACTGAATTACTGGAGCTATTTCAGACTCACTATTCCACTGTGAAGGGGAATGCCAGTTGAATAGTACTGTAATGTAACAACTTATTTTGGACCACATGAAGCCATKACACACGGCCTTCAGTCAGACACACGGCCTACGGTTCGATCAGAGCCAAYGCCAAACCGGGAAACAGACTGTCTGTCTCCCAACTGCTATTTTGTCTGGTCATCCACTCAGCACTACACACAGGCACACGTGCACAGACACACGCACTCACACAAACACAGCATGTGTGTAGTGCTGCTGTCCAGGATCTCCTTACTCTTATGGGACAGGCAGAGGGATGATGAGAGTACCAGGGCCTGCTGGGACAGTTAGAGAAGAATGAGAGAGAGCACTGTGCAAAACGCTCACACATAAAACCTGTAAGCTGCTACAGTAGGCTGTATCCAAAGACTAAATGAGGTAGGAACATGCACTGGAAAATATTATTTTGAGAATTATGGAACAGTTCCAATYTCATTAGGGTTTCCTAACAATTTACCAAAACTACCCAGCATCCAGGTGAAAACATAGTTTGTCAAACTCCCATCTTGAGTACTGTCCTTCAAAAGCAGGAGTTAAAACAAAAACTACACACCCACCAATGTTGATCTGATAAACATGATCCCATCTCCAGAACCGGATCTTAATGTCACTGCAAAAAAATGTCCTCCCAAAGGACATTGGTCCTGTGCAGTGGAGCAGGAGGCCTGCAAATCAACAGAACTGGCCCAGGTGCAGAGAGCCACACGTACACTACACTGCTGTTTCGAATCAGGGTCGTTCCACCTCAAACAGCACAAGAGGATTGACACCCACCATTTCTGATTGTTCTGGAATCATTTCTGTTGCTAGAAAGAAATAAGATTGGCATTTCTGCTTTTGTTGATATATAATTTAAAAWWTTTTGCGATTGCTTACACACTTATTGCGGAATTTGACTCATTGTGTCAAAACTCTACAAACAAGCCAAATAAGACAACACTTACTTCTATGGCATCTCACTTCTATGGCAAAATGAAACTCTGCAATCAAAACCTAACAATCCTTTTTCAAAATTGTAATTTTGCAACAAAATGATACACACGTGCACCATTTTAATTACTCTTTCAAAGAGTATTGTGTTTTGACTGTACGTTTGTTTATGTGTAACTCTGTGTTGTTTTTGTCGCACTGCTTTGCTTTGTCTTGGCCAGGTCGCAGTTGTAAATGAGAACTTGTTCTCAACTGGCCTACCTGGTTAAATAAAGGTGAAATAAAATAAAAATAAACATTTAAAAGGGATGGGGTGTATGGTTTATGGATCCCGCCTTCTGTTAGGGTCTGGCCACATCACCTCATCCACATCACAAACAATGTCATCCCTGGATAGGCAACAGGGAAAATATCGCCTTGAGTGTCATATCCAACCCTGGACTGACCCCACCTCAATGTCTCCGCATGCCTCTTCCATTGCTTGCAGAAGAGGCAGGCGGTCATGTGGTTGGCGGTCATACACTTTCCAAACACCAAGCCAAAAATAATTCCTCAATCGGTTTGAGAAATGGGGAGTAAGGGGGCAAGTATACAACTGTGAAGTTATTGTGGTTGATGAACCAGTCCCTGACCAGAGCAGCCCGGTGGAAACCAACATTATCCCAGATGACAACAAACCTGGGCTGCTCTGGTCCGTCCTGTACAACTGCATTATGTAGTGCATCCAGACATATGATTATGTGTGCAGTATTGTAGAGCCCTAGGGTGGCGTGGTGATGGAGAACTCCTTGCAGACTAATGGTGTCACACAAGGTGATATTTCAAAGTCCAGGACTCTCTAACAGAAAATGCATMTACTGTACCGTGAATATGGTGTTTAATCAAAACACAGAACTACAATGTCTACATTTTCACACAATGATGGGGGTGGGTTGGGTCAGACACATTCAGTCAAAAACTACAAGCTACAGGCAAGGCAGGTGACCCCACAGACAAGGAGGTCTTTGACTAACGCTGTTCCTCTCAAATGGAACCCTGTACAGCTGCTTCATCGTAAGTTGGTGTTGACGCAAGATGCGGCAGTGTCGACATACTGACACGGTTGATATTATGGAATGTTGTGTGATCTGCAATGATTTGCTCTCATAGTTGATGTAGGCGGATGGTGTTGTTTGACAACACTAGATTGACAATGGCCAGTTCCTGTTCATGGGTGAACAGACGTTGCCTTCCACCCTCAGGAGGTCATCTGGAAGTTCTGTAGAAAATGCAAGAATATGATGTCATTGGTTAGGTTCTTATTTTTTACATACTTGTCACGCCCTGACCGTAGATTGCTTTGTATGTTTCTATTTTTAGTTTGGTATGGGTGTGATGTGGGTGGGTATTCTATGTTGTAGGTCTAGGTTTTCTGTTTCTGTGTGTTTGGCCTGGTGTGGTTCCCAATCAGAGGCAGCTGTCTATCGTTGTCTCTGATTGGGAGCCATATTTAGGTAGCCTGTTTTCTCACTTTTATTTGTGGGTGGTTGTTTCCTGTTTAGTGTTTTGTTTCACCTTTCAGGACTGTTCGTTTGTCGTTTTTGTTGTTTGTCAAGTGTTTTCGTATTTTATAAAAAAATATGACCACTTACCACGCTGCACCTTGGCCCTCCTCTCCTTCTCCAGACGACAATTGTTACAGAACCACCCACCAACAACGGACCAAGCAGCGTGGTAAAAAGGAGGAATGGACATGGGAGGACATTCTGGACGGCAAGGGATCTTACACATGGGAGGAGATTCTGTCTGGAAGGGATCGCCTTCCATGGGAACAGGTGGAGGCAGCAGGAGAAAGGAACCGGCGGTATGAGGGAACACAGTTGGCAAGGAAACCCGAGAGGCAGCCCCAGAATTTTTGGGGGAGGGGGMACACGGGGAGATTGGCGGAGTCAGGTAGGAGACCTGAGCTAACTCCCCGTGCTTACCGTGGAGAGTGTCGTACTGGTCAGGCACCGTGCTATGCGGTGGAGCGCACGGTGTCTCCAGTACGTGTTCATAGCCCGGTACGTTACATCGCAGCTCCTCGCATCTGCCGGACGAGAGTGGGCATCGAGCCAGGAAGGAGTGTGCCAGCCCTGCTCTCCGGGCCTCTAGTGCGTCTCCTCGTCCCGGGTTATCCTGCGCCAGCTCTGTACACTGTCTCCAGTACGTCTGCACAGCGCAGTGCGTCCTGTGCCTGCGCCCCGCACGTGCAGGGCCAAAGTCACCATACAGCCAGGACGGGTTGTGCAGGCTCTTTGCTCGAGACCTCCAGTGTGCCTCCACGGCCCAGTGTATCCGGTGCCTCGGCCAAGGACAAGGCCTCCTGCATGTCTCCCCAGCCTGGTGAGTCCTGTGCCTTCTCCCAGAGCAAAGCCTCCTGTGATAATCTGCTCTGGCACCCCAATGGTGGAACAAACTCCCTCACGACGCCAGGTCAGCGGAGTCAATCACCACCTTCCGGAGACACCTGAAACCCCACCTCTTTAAGGAATAC
>NC_036847.1:25531652-25546615 GCF_002910315.2 Salvelinus sp. IW2-2015 | reverse complement strand
GGAGGACTCTGGCTGCTGCTCCGCGACAGGAGGGAGACTCTGGCCTGCTGCTCCGGATCGAGCTTGACTGCGAGGAGAACTCTGGCTGCTGCTCCGGACAGGAGGGAGACTCTGGCTGCTGCGCTCCGGACAGGAGGGAGACTTCTGGCTGCTGCTCGCCGGACAGGAGGGAGACTCTGGCTGCTGCTCCGGACAGGAGGAGACTCTGGCTGCTTCCGGACAGGAGGGCAGACGCTGGAGGCTCCGGACTGACGTCCTTCGTTGGAGGCCTCGTGCCATAACTTCCTCACTGGAGTTTTCTGTGCCATGGATCATCACTGGAGGCTTCGTGCCATGGATCATCACTGGAGGCTTCGTGCCATGGATAGGAGGGAGACGCTGGAGCTCCGGACAGGAGGGAGACACTGGAGGCTCCGGACAGGAGGGAGATGCTGGAGGCTCCGGACTGACGTCCTTCGTTGGAGGCCTCGGCATCCACATCGTGCCATACTCCTCACTGGAGGCTTTTGTGCCATGGAATCATCACGGAGGCTTCGTGCCATGGATCATACACGGAGGGCTTCGTGCCATGGATCATCACTGGAGGCTTCGTGCCATGGATTATCACTGGAGGCTTCGTGCCAGGATCATCACCGGAGGTTTCGGTGCCATGGATCATCACTGGAGGTTTCGTGCCATGGATCATCACTGGAGGCTTCTTGCCATGGAGATATTACATTTACATTTACATTTAAGTCATTTAGCAGACGCTCTTATCCAGACGCGACTTACAAATTGGTGCATTCACCTTATGTATCCAGTGGAACAACCACTTTACAATAGTGCATCTAACTCTTTTAAGGGGGGGGGTTAGAAGGATTTACTTTATCCCTATCCTTACTGTTTCTGTGTGTTTGGCCTGGTGTGGTTCCCAATCAGAGGCAGCTGTCTATCGTTGTCTCTGATTGGGAGCCATATTTAGGTAGCCTGTTTTCCCACTTTTGTTTGTGGGTGGTTGTTTCCTGTTTAGTGTTTTGTTTCACCTTTCAGGACTGTTCATTTGTTGTTTGTCAAGTGTATTCGTATTTTATTAAAAAATATGACCACTTACCACGCTGCACCTTGGTCCTCCTCTCCTTCTCCAGACGTCAATCGTTACAATACTGTTCACAGTAACATCAAAACTGTATTACATGTACTTCACAGCACTATGCCTATTTTTTTGTTCACTGAGGAGCATAGACCTAATATTGTAGGACTACATTGTATTGTACTGTGATGCAGAATGATGTGCAACAATTACATAGGTACAGTCTAGTGTAAAAAGTTGAAAACATACCTGTTCTCCAGTCTAAATGTCCATATTATGGATGCTAGGTTGGGCTGGACTCTCTGCCCAGCCTCCCTCATCATCAGGCCATGATTTATGACATGGTCCACCAAAGTGGCCCTAATGTCGTCAGAAATATGTCTCTGTCTATTGCCTGGTCCCCTTCTTCGTTCTTGTCCTCATCATACTCTTCTCTCTCTTCCTCTACCTCTTCCTCTCGCTCTCACTGCCGCCATGTTTGCAAAGTTCTCAAAAGTGGTGAGCTTACCTGAGGTCTATTTGTAGTGCTAAGGCTCAAACTAATTGGGCTTCAATTACTGTAGAAGTGTTTATGTGTGTGTGGGTGTTGCCAATTTCAGGTATGTTTTTCATTTTGAATAGAAGTGTTTTCCCAATGATTGCAAGATATTTCATTCTTGAACGAAGTGTCTAATGTAAGAAACAGTGTGTAGTGTTTTGCAAGTGTGTTGCAGAACTGCAAACAAAGTGCAAACCAAGTGCAAAGTGTGTTGCAGAATTGCACACCATGTGCAAAGCAGAAAATGTGTTTGTACTTTAGGTGCCTTTAAGGCATGGTTACAAAAGTTAATGTTTTGATGCTTTTGTCTAAGCATTCACTTTCAGTGTGTAAGCAATCGGTAAAAACTGTAAGCTCATTGATTGCACCCAAATTGGCTCTTTTAATTTTTAGAATTCATATAATATTCAATAATTATAGTTCCTAGCATCTGATTTGGACCAAACYTTTTTATAACAATGAGTAAAATATGAGGAATCCAAAGATGTGGTCAAACGCTATCCACGGACCCCCACATCCACTTCAATCCCACCCCAACAACAAGTATATAAACTCAGCAAAAAAAGAAACGTCCCTTTTTCAGGACCCTGTCTTTCAAAGATAATTCGTAAAAATCCAAATAACTTCACAGATGTTCATTCTAAAGGGTTTAAACACTGTTTCCCATGCTTGTTCAATGAACCATAAACAATGAATGAACATACACCTGTGGAAGGTCGTAAAGACACTAACAGCTTACAGACTAGAGGTCGACCGATTAAGATTTTTCAACGCCGATACCGATTATTGGAGGACCAGAAAAGCCGATACCGATTCATCGGACGATTTTTATTTATTTGTAATAATGACAATTACAACAATACTGAATTAACACTTATTTTACCTTAATATAATACATCAATAAAATCAATTTAGCCTCAAATAAAGAAACATGTTCAATTTGGTTTAAATAATGCAAAAACAAAGTGTTGGAGAAGAAAGTAAAAGTGTAATATGTGCCATGTAAGAAAGCTAACGTTTAAGTTCCTTGCTCAGAACATGAGAACATATGAAAGCTGGTGGTTCCTTTAAACATGAGTCTTCAATATTCCCAGGTAAGAAGTTTTAGGTTGTAGTTATTATAGGAATTATAGGACTATTTCTCTCTATACCATTTGTATTTCATATACCTTTGACTATTGGATGTTCTTATAGGCACTTTAGTATTGCCAGTGTAACAGTATAGCTTCCATCCCTCTCCTCGCTCCTACCTGGGCTCGAACCAGGAACACAACGACAGCCACCCTCAAAGCAGCATTACCCATGCAGAGCAAGGGGAATAACTACTCCAAGTCTCAGAGCGTGTGGCGTTTGAAACGCTATTAGCGGGCACCCCGCTAACTAGCTAGCCATTTCACATCGGTTACACCAGCCTAATCTCGGGAGTTGATAGGCTTGAAGCACAGCGAAGAGCTTCTGGCAAAACGCAGGAAAGTGCTGTTTGAATGAATGCTTACGAGCCTGCTGCTGCCTACCACCGCTCAGTCATACTGCTCTATCAAATCATAGACTTAGTTATAACATAATAACACACAGAAATACGAGCCTTAGGTCATTAATATGGTCGAATCCGGAAACTATCATTTCGAAAACCAAACGTTTATTCTTTCAGTGAAATACGGAACCGTTCCGTATTTTATCTAACGGGTGGCATCCATAAGTCTAAATATTCCTGTTACATTGCACAACATTCAATGTTATGTCATAATTACGTAAAATTCTGGCAAATTAGGCGGCCCAAACTGTTGCATATACACTGACTCTGCGTGCAATGAACGCAAGAGAAGTGAGACAATTACACCTGGTTAATATTGCCTGCTAACCTGGATTTCTTTTAGCTAAATATGCAGGTTTAAAAAATATATACTTCTGTGTATTGATTTTAAGAAAGGCATTGATGTTTATGGTTCGGTACCCATTGGAGCAACGATACGCACCGCATCGATTATATGCAACGCAGGACACGCTAGATAAACTAGTAATATCATCAACCATGTGTAGTTAACTAGTGATTATGATTGATTGATTGTTTTTCATAAGATAAGTTTAATGCTAGCTAGCAACTTACCTTGGCTTCTACTGCATTCGCGTAACAGGCAGGCTCCTCGTGGAGTGCAATGTCATCAGGTGGTTAGAGCGTTGGACTAGTTAACTGTAAGGTTGCAAGATTGAATCCCCGAGCTGACAAGGTAAAAATCTGTCGTTCTGCCCCTGAACGAGGCAGTTAACCCACCATTCCTAGGCCGTCATTGAAAATAAGAATGTGTTCTTAACTGACTTGCCTAGTTAAATAAAGATTAAATAAAGGTGTAAAAAAAAGCCAAATCGGTGTCCAAAAAAAAAAGATTTCCGATTGTTGTGAAAACTTGAAATCGGCCCTAATTAATCGGCCATTCCGATTAATCGGTCGACCTCTATTACAGACGTTAGGCAATTAAGGTCACAGTTGTGAAAACTTACGACACTAAAGAGGCCTTTCTACTGACTCTGGAAAACACCAAAAGAAAGATGCCCAGGTTCCCTGCATATCTGCGTGAACGTGCCTTAGGCATGCTGTAAGGAGACATGAGGACTGCAGATGTGACCAGGGCAATAAATTGCAATGTCCGTACTGTGAGACGCCTAAGACAGCACTACAGGGAGACAGGATGAACAGCTGATCGTCCTCGAAGTGGCAGACCACGTGTAACAACACCTGCACAGGATCGGTACATCCGAATATCACAAATGCGGGACAGGTACAGGATGGCAACAACAACTGCCCAAGTTACACCAGGAATGCACAATCCCTCCATCAGTGCTCAGACTGTCCGCAATAGGCTGAGAGAGGCTGGACTGAGGGCTTGTAGGTCTGTTGTAAGTCACCAGACAACGTTGACTGGCAAAAAGTGCTCTTCACTGACGAGTCACGGTTTTGTCTCGCCAGGGGTGATGGTTGGATTTGCGCTTATCTTCGAAAGAATGAGYGTTACACCGAGGCCTGTAATCTGGAGCGGGATCGATTTGTAGGTGGAGGGTGCGTCATGGTCTGGGGCGGTGTGTCACAGCATCATAGGACTGAGCTTGTTGTCATTGCAGGCAATTTCAACGCTGTGCGTTACAGGGAAGACATCCTCCTCCAGCATGACAATGTCACCAACCATACTGCTCGTTCTGTGCGTGATTTCCTGCAAGACAGGGAAGTCAGTGTTCTGCCATGGCCAGATTTCAATCCTATTGAGCACGTCGGAGGGTGAGGGCTAGAGCCATTCCCCCCCAGAAATGTCCGGGAACTTGCAGGTGCCTTGCTGGAAGAGTGGGGTAACATCTCACAGCAAGAACTGGCAAATCTGGTGCAGTCCATGAGGAGGAGATGCACTGCAGTACTTAATGCAGTTGGTGGCCACACCAGATACTGACTGTTACTTTTGATTTTGACCACCCCTTTGTTCAGGGACACATTATTCCATTTCTGTTAGTCACACGTCTGTGGAACTTGTTCAGTTTGTGTCAGTTGTTGAATCTTATGTTCATACAAACATTTACAGATGTTAAGTTTGCTGAAAATAAACACAGTTGACAGTGAGAGGACATTTCTTTTTTTTCTGAGTTTAGTACCAGTTCTCTATGTTTGATAAGTAGAAAGGAGCTGCGCCTCGGATTATTGTTCATTTATCCTATGTAATGTATTCTCAGTGAATTTGGAGATGTTTCCCCCCCCCCCAATTAAGAGAAATTAGTCATTGAATACATCCTGATATTATTATTGTTTTTTATTGGAAATATTTAACCTTTATTTATCGAGGCAAGTCAGTTAATAACAAATTCTTATTTACAATGACAGCTTACCGGGGAACGGGGGTTTAACTGCCTTGTTCAGGGGCAGAACGACAGATTTTTACCTTGTCAGCTCAGGGATTCGATCCAGCAACCTTTCGGTTACTGGCCCAACGCTCTAACAACTAGGCTCTCTGGCTAGTTCTGACCACTAGATGGTGCTGTTACTGCTATTGGGAGACTGCTTTAAAAAATAGTCTATAGAGCAGGTATGACAGCAACACATGCTTTGGTTTTGTTTACCTGGCCACTGTTTCAAATGCTAAGTTTTTATAATTTGTGTCACAAATCCAATGCAAGTCAATGGTACCTATATTAGTATTTTCACACGTCATGTCCAAACCATCCTAAAGTAACTAAAAATGTGTTCTGTAACTCAATGTTACTTATACATGATTTGGATATGAAGTGTGAAAATGCTAAAATAGGTACCATTGACTTGCATTGTATTTGTGCCACACATGCTAAACAGGACAGGGATAAGGCAGCACTGGTGAATACATGTGCAGGTTACAGCATTGAAATAGAATTGCATTCCATTATGGCCTCATTGACTTGAATGGGGACGTCACTTCTAGTAATTATATTTCTATTGGCTACAGTATCGCTAGTCTAACATTGCACGTTTTGATTTGGGAGATATATTATAAATGTGATGGGGTTTCCCATTAATTTTAACGTATTTCATGGCTATAATCTAGAGTAGTGAATGATGAACATAATTTCAGATACCCTCAGTTCCTCTGTGAAACATAAATAAATCTGTGGTTTGTTTTACTTTACTTGATTTGTGATTATGGGCTCAATATTAAATCAAATAATCCCAATTCAAATATGTGGGGAATACTAGTTGAATGTTTTAATTTATCTTGCCATAGCTCTTTCTATGGTGATGTAGTGAAATGAGAAGCTCTGAAGTACTTTAGCTCATTCAGCAAACCCACCAACCGTGTCATTTCACTGCAACATGGGTTTCATTCAGCAAACCCACCAACCGTGTCATTTCACTGCAACATGGGGCGTTTTCATTCAGCAAACCCACCAACCGTGGCATTTCACTGCAACATGGGTTTCATTCAGCAAACCCACCAACCGTGTCATTTCACTGCAACATGGGTTTCATTCAGCAAACCCAGCAACCGTGTCATTTCACTGCAACATGGGTTTCATTCAGCAAACCAGCAACCGTGTCATTTCACTGCAACATTGGGTTTCATTCAGCAAACCCAGCAACCGTGTCATTTCACTGCAACATGGGTTCATTCAGCAAAACCCAGCAACCGTGTCATTTCACTGCAACATGGGTTTCAAAAGTGGCAAGTTGGTCATTTAAAACACCCTACTCTTTCTTCATAAACATGGAGCTGAGGTTAGAGACGCTATATTTTCTGATGCCAAATTGCAATCCACCCCCAGCTCTGAAAAATCCCCAAACCCCTAATTTACACACCCCCATGGACCTCATAAACATGAGGGATGTTTTAACTACAGGCCGTTCACACCTTTCCACAGTGACAACCGAGGGGGGTCCAGTCCTTCCCACCTCTAAAGGGAAAAACAGTGAGGCTGATGGGAGGAGAGTCACACAGCCATCCCTCTGATCACCTCCCATTCACCACAGCTGTCTGGAAACAAACTGTCTCTGTTGTCTCCCAAGCACCCTCTTGTGCAAACTGACTGCCAGAGTAGCAGAACTGTGGTCAATTCCATTTAATTGAAAATGTGAATCTGAACTGGAAAGAGCTAGTCTATTTTGATTCCAATGTTTGGTCTGGCTAGGTCCATTTTCCCTAAAAGGAGAGTGCAGTTACCAAATCTGTACAATGAATAGAGTCCCTTTTTGACCCTAATAGGGTTAAACAAGCCAGGACTTCTGGCAGTAAAGATTAAATCTACCAAAGTGTGTGTCGTCAGGGCGACTCAATCGACGAGTCAGCTGCTGAGTATGTGACGTCCTGAGGGCATTCCGCACCACACAGGCACAGCAGACCTAACACAGAGGTCCGCAGGGCCAATTAGGCTTATCATGACCAAACACACGTACCTTTTTCCACTGACTGACCTACACACACACACACACACACACACACACGCAGGCTTCTTTATATAAGCCTCCCATTACCGAACAGGGGAGTAAAATCTAGACAGGCCTTCAATGTTTGAGACAGGGTTGTTTCATGACCTCGGTCACCAGGCTAAGCATGTCCCCATTAACCTTTCAAACAACACACTAATGTTACAGAGTGACCAGACCAACCTCACAGGCCTGAAGCAAGAACAGAGAAAGACTCAAAGGCCTTTTAAAAAGTGAATAAATAAAGAAAGAAAATGGAGTCACATGGAAAACTTCTCAGATGGAAAACAGCAAACCTTTTCTGACATCCCACAAAGAGCCCCATTGTCCAACACACAGGGCCGTGAAAAGCAGCTAATCGCAGAGCAGAGAACCTGAGTGAAGAATAGCTTGGCAGCCCAAATACACATGCCCAATTTAAACAACTACCCCACACACAAACTATGATTTATAAGAATCTCACAAAATAAAAGAATACCAACAATGAAAACAATACCAGAAACCTGTTTGGTCATATATGGAGAGGGAGACAGTGTAGACACAGAGGGAAAATGCATGTTTTAGTAGCTAACAGAGCCCCCATTGGGTCCAGTGTCAATATTGTATTTGCAGAAACCCTATTTAAGGGGGTAAACTCCAGGAAAGTGACCAACTAACACGGTGACCTCAATCTGGGTACGTCACAGCCAAACCATCCATGATCTAATCCAGAACACCACCCCATCTAGACCACATGTGGCAGGGATAGGCTGGGAAACATTATCAGCAGCAGCAGCAGAGGCATCCATGACCAAACATCTCCTTATGACTGTCTTGTAATGTAATCTGTACAGAACTACACCACACAGAAAGACAGACAGAGACTATCCTCAGTAATTCAGTTCAGCCCACCGGATTTGTGATGCACTGAGTATCTGACAGACTCCTTGAGTATTTAACTTTATCATAGTTCAAAAGGTCTCTTGATATATCCTCTATTCTCTTCCTTTGACAGACAGATAGGAAAGCCTGCTGTTATTGGGACAGGAGCATGGAAACTTCTTTGATAAATCTATGAAGCAGACATCGATCAGTCCAGACAGACAGGACCCTCGCGGACAGCCTGTCATCTATAGTCTRACCTCTGACCTCAGCCATCTTAGCAGTCCATCCCCTGATCCCTGTCTGGCACCAGAGACAGGGAAGGAGGAATGTGATGCTGCTGCTGCTGGATGGAGAGGTATTAGGCAGTCTTCTTCTCAACATGGTGGATCTGGCCTGGCACTGAGGCCTCGCTGAGATTCATATCACATCAGGTTGAGGAGCAGACCTATCCTTACAAGGCCCCACACTGTGCTGCCTCTCCCTCTCTAGACTACTAACACACACACACACACAGCGCTACTTCTCCCTAGTCCACACATACACACACACGCACGCACACAGTTCATAGACCCTCAGGCGGTCTACCACGGTGGTGTCAGCGCATGGCTAGTGTCCTCTCTGTCTACTAGCTAACTTCACTCTATTAGTCCAGGCCAGGGGGCATGACAGGAATCAGACACACATACACACTCATGGAGCCATGCTATCAGTGAGGGTGAAAGTCTGTCAGTGTGTAGTAGGGTGAGGGAGATGAATGTGTGAGAACGTTCTAGCTTGCTTTTTCAAATTTTTGTGTGTCTCTGTGGGCCTATGCTGCTGTTGAGGCTGGGAAATAAAACACACACACACACACAGACAGAGAGAACACCCCCCCCCCACCCCGGCCAGACTGACGACACCCCTGTATTCAAGCTACTCCCCTACTCCCCCGTCTCACCACAATGTGGGCGATAGTCTGATGACTGAGAAGAAAACGAGTGATAACTGGAAACTTTTCTGTTTCTGATGTGTCCATTTCCTGTTGGTTTATGTTATTGACGTGTGAAGCTGTCACAAACAACGAGTGTGAAATGTGGAAGAATTAGACTGATTTGGACCACTGGTTGCTAAATTTGACTCTGCTCTCATTCTGTGTTTGGTTTGGCTACACATTTGGTAGTAGCATTAGCATACACATTCAAATCAAATTGTATTTGTCACATGCTTCATAAACAACAGGTGTACACTAACAGTTAAATGCTTACTTACGGGCCCTTCCTAACAATGCAGAGAAAAATATATACAATACCAGTCAAAAGTTTGAACACACCTACTCACTCAAGGGTTTTCCTTTAATTTTACTATTTTCTAAATTATAGAATAATAGTGAAGACATCAAAACTATGAATTAATTTTTTATTTAACCAGGCAAGTCATTTAAGAACAMATTTTTATTTTCAATGATGGCCTACAGCAGTCAAACCCGGATGACACTGAGCCAATTGTGCGCCGCCCTATGGGACCAATCACAGCTAGTTGTGATACAGCCTACACGTACGCTACGGTCACAAGACGCAGGCCTCCTAATTGTCCCTAGAATTTCTAAGCAAACAGCTGGAGGCAGGGCTTTCTCCTATAGAGCTCAATTTTTATGAAATGGTCTGCCTACCCATGTGAGAGACGCAGACTCGGTCTCAACCTTTAAGTCTTTACTGACGACTCATCTCTTCAGTGGGTCATATGATTGAGTGTAGTCTGGCCCAGGAGTGTGAAGGTGAACGGAAAGGCTCTGGAGCAACGAACCACCCTTGCTGTCTCTGCCTGGCCGGTTCCCGTCTCTCCACTGGGATTCTCTGCCTCTAACCCTATTACAGGGGCTGAGTCACTGGCTTACTGGTGCTCTTTCATGCCGTCCCTAGGAGGGGTGCGTCACTTGAGTGGGTTGAGTCACTGACGTGATCTTCCTGTCTGGGTTGGCGCACCCCCTTGGGTTGTGCCGTGGCGGAGATCTTTGTGGGCTATACTCGGCCTTGTCTCAGGTAAGTTGGTGGTTGAAGTTATCCCTCTAGTGGTGTGTGGGCTGTGCTTTGGCAAATTGGGTGGGGTTATATCCTTCCTGTGTGGCCCTGTCCGGGGGTATCATCGGATGGGGCCAAAGTGTCTCCTGACCCCTCCTGTCTCAGCCTCCAGTATTTATGCTGCAGTAGTTTGTGTCGGGGGGCTAGGGTCAGTTTGTTATATCTGGAGTACTTCTCCTGTCTTATCCGGTGTCCTGTGTGAATTTAAGTATGCTCTCTAATTCTCTCTTTCTCTCTCTCTCTCAGAGGACCTGAGCCCTCGGACCATGCCTCAGGACTACCTGGCATGATGACTCCTTGCTGTCCCTAGTCCACCTGGCCGTGCTGCTGCTCCAATTTCAACTGTTCTGCCTGCGGCTATGGAACCCTGACCTGTTCACCRGACGTGCTACCTGTCCCAGACCTGCTGTTTTCAACTCTCTAGAGACCGCAGGAGCGGTAGAGATACTCTCAATGATCGGCTATGAAAAGCCAACTGACATTTACTCCTGAGGTGCTGACTTGCTACACCCTTGACAACTACTGTGATTATTATTATTTGACCATGCTGGTCATTTATGAACATTTGAACATCTTGGCCATGTTCTGTTATAATCTCCACTCGGCACAACCAGAAGAGGACCGACCACCCCTCATAGCCTGGTTCCTCTCTAGGATTCTTGCTAGGTTTTGGCCTTTCTAGGGAGTTTTTCCTAGCCACCGTGCTTCTACACCTGCATTACTTGCTGTTTGGAGTTTTAGGCTGGGTTTCTGTACAGCACTTTGAGATATCAGCTGATGTAAGAGGGGTTATATAAATACATTTGATTTGATTCGAACCAGGGTGTCTGTAGTGACCCTTCTGGTACTGAGATGCATTGCCTTAGACCGCTGTGCCACTCGGGAACCCTGAAATAACACATATGGAATCATGTAGTAACCAAAAAAAAGTGTTAAACAAATCAAAATATATTTTATATTTGAGATTCTTCAAAGTAGCTACCCTTTTCCTTGATGACAGCTTTGCACACGCTTAGCATTCTCTCAACCAAATTCATGAGGTAGTTACCTGGAATGCATTTCAATTAACAGGTGTGCCTTGTGAAAAGTTAATTTGTGGAATTTCTTTCCTTCTAATGTGTTTGAGCCAATCAGTTATGTTGTGACAAGGTAGGGGTGGTATACAGAAGATAGCCCTATTTGGTAAAAGACCAAGTCCATATTTTGGCAAGAACAGCTCAAATAAGCCAAGAAACGACAGTCCATCATTACTTTAAGACATGATGGTCAGTCAATCCGGAAAACCATCAAGCACTATGATGAAACTGGCTCTCATGAGGACCGCCACAGGAAAGGAAGACCCAGAGTTAACTCTGTTGCAGAGGATAAGTTCATTAGAGTTACCAGCCTCAGAAATTGGCAATTAACTGCACCTCACAGAGTTCAGGTAACAGACACATCTCAACATCAACTGTTCAGAGGAGACTAAGTGAATCAGGCCTTCATGGTCGAATTGCTGGAAAGAAACCACTACTAAAGGACACCAATAAGAAGAAGAGAATTGCTTGGGCCAAGAAACACAAGCAATGGACATTAGACTGGTGGAAATCTGTTCTTTGATCTGATGAGTCCAAATTTGAGATTTTTGGTTCCAACAGCCATGTCTTTGTGAGATGCAGTGTAGGTGAACGGATGATCTCCGCATGTGTGGTTCCCACCGTGAAGCATGGAGGAGGACGTGTGATGGTGTGGGGGGTGCTTTGCTAGTGACTGTCTGTGATTCATTTAGAATTCAAGGCACACTTAAACAGCATGGCTACCACAGCATTCTACAGCGATACGCCATCCCATCTGGTTTTCACTTAGTGGGACTATCATTTGTATTTCAATAGGACAATGACCCAACACACCTCCAGACTGTGTAAGGGCTATTTGACCAAGAAGGAGAGTGATGAGTGCTTTATCAGATGACCTGTCTCCACAATCACCCGACCTCAATCCAATTGAGATGGTTTGGGATGAGTTGGACCGCAGAGTGAAGGAAAAGCAGCCAAGTAGCCAACTCAGCATATGTGGGAACTCCTTCAAGACTATTGGAAAAGCATTCCAGTTGAAGCTGGTTGAGAGAATGCCAAGAGTGTGCAAAACTGTTGTCATGACTGTCCTGTGAGGATCCGAATGGGTCAGGTCAGCTTGACAATGGATGACAGTAACCAGACCCTCTCTCATCCACAGAGGGGGGAGGAGGGAGCTGTTGGGGGGTTGACAGCTCACACCACGTCATAAATTAGGAATATTCCTTTGTCTTCAGAGACTTTCCCGATGAAACTCTAATATATTCTAAAGCGAATACTGGAACAATATTTCTGACATAAGAACGTGGGAAATGGTCAGAGGTGATCTAAAGAATAATAATGTCATATGGGATGTTATTTGTGATGTCATAAAGTGTTATAAAGGAAATACTGTAACTTGAAAAGTATATACACTACATGTAGGAAGTCTCAATCCTTTACGTTGTGCATGAAATATGACCAATGATTAAAGTATTTTTGTTAAGATAGGAATTTGATTTTAGGAGAGACCATTCTACTACTCTTCAAACCATCATATTCTACTACTCTTCTCAAATCACGGTATTCTACACCTTTCATCACCAATGGGAACCTTCAAAACAGCTGGCAAGCCTATCTTCCAAGGAGCATCTTCCAGAGAGAACAACAGTAGAAGACGGGGGAGGGGAGAACCCTTTTGGACAATCAGAGCCTCACAAGCGTGCCGCTGAAAGGCCCAACACCCTTCCTAAGGAGTGAGGGTTCCGACAGAGATCCACGGTGAACGAAGGCATTTAAACGTAAATACGTTCATGATTTTTTACTCCAAACTGGTGGCGGTCCATGTGCAAAGGATATGATTACTGTGAGAATAGTTTCTAAAATGTATCAACGATGAGTGTCTTTTTCTCTCTCTCTCCCTCTACATGTCGTTGTGTAACAAGTCGCCATATGTTGCGTCAGTCCGCTAGGGACCTTTTCCTAATGTATTAAGTGTGTATGTTATCCTGTCTTATCATTTAGTTAGCTAGTAAATAAATAATTAAACCAATTTGTGTAGTACTGAATCATAAGTAAGGCTGGAGTTTTTGCAGATGCAGGAGGTTACGACTGTTCAGAATGATGATATGATACGAGGTTATGATTAATATGTTGACTGTTTTATGGATGTGATAGATAAACAACCGCTCTCATGGTGTCCCAAATTCCTAATGAGTTAATTGTTACAATATTAATTTAATTGGGTAACAATTAAACATAGTTAGTTGACTCGCTTAATAACAGTCATCAGATTAATGAAAGTAAAGTCACGACACCGTTTTCAAGGCAAACGGTGGCAACTTTGAAGGATCTAAAATCTAAAATATATTTTGATTTGTTTAACACTTTTTTGGTTACTACATGTGTAGAAAATGTAGAAAATAGTTTTTAAAATTTAAGAAAACCCTGGAATGAGTAGGTGTGTCCAAACTTTTGACTGGTCCTTTAAATAATTGAAAAATTTAAAGATAGCAAGGAATAAATACACAATGAACAACGATAACTTGGCTATATACACAAGTACAAAATCAAGTGTGTGGTAGATGCTAAATGCAGTATCCATCTTCTAGAACACAGTACACATGTTCTAGAATCTTAAACCCATTGTCTCTTCTCTCCTCCCCTTACCACGATGTCTCAGCTGTTAAAAGTTAAGATGAAGTCATCGACGGGAGAGATGACTGCTGTTCATGCTGTTGCTGTGACTTCACACTACATACATGAGACAGACGGGGCCTGGGCAGACAGAGGGGGAGGGGGTTAAAGACCCTGCAGAATGATATCAGACCAGAAGGGGTGAGGAGGAGGGAGGTAGAGGAGGTAGATGGGCTTTTATCGCACTCTCCCGACTCAGTGTCTGCTAGCATCACATCCTAAATCATACAGCTTTGCTAGACCTGTTTGTGTCTGAACTGTAGTCAAGAGAACTAGGGAAGTGGGGAGGATTAACACTGGGAAACTGGAGTCACTGGTGACCCACTCGGCACAAAGCTCCTCYCCTAAACCCCTAGGATGCTCTGGCAAGTGAGATCGTTCTGGGCAGACAGACACAAACATAGTCAGCCAGGACATCTGACTGCGTCTGACCCCGGCAGTCCAGCGTAGCTTCACTTTGGTTAATGATTAATTATTACAATTACAGGGCAGATAGCTAGGTCCAGGCTGAGTCGCTGACACGGCATACTGATGAGTGGTGGTCGACACACACAGCAAACAGCCCATGGACAGCAGTGACTGTCTGGGTGCCTTCCATCATCAACTATGTCTGTCTTCAGTCTATCTATCAGTTCAGACTATCAAATCAAATCAAAGTTTATTTGTCACGTGCGCCGAATACTACAGGTGTAGACCTTACAGTGAAATGCTTACTTACAGGCTCTAACCAATAGTGCGAAAAAAAGGTGTGTGTGTGTGTGTGTGTGTGTGTGTGTGT
>NC_036847.1:25495801-25531642 GCF_002910315.2 Salvelinus sp. IW2-2015 | reverse complement strand
TGTGTGTAAGTAAAGAAATAAAACAACAGTAAAAAGACATTTGAAAATAAGAGTAGCAAGGCTATATACAGACACCGGTTAGTCAGGCTTATTGAGGTAGTATGTACATATAGATACATGTAGGTTATGAACATGTTAAAGTGACTATGCATATATGATGAACAGAGAGTAGCATAAAAAAAGGGGTTGGCGGGTGGTTGGACACAATGCAGATAGCCCGGTTAGCCAATGTGAGGGAGCACTGGTTGGTCGGGCCAATTGAGGTAGTATGTACATGAATGTATAGTTAAAGTGACTATGCATATAAGACAAACAGAGAGTAGCAGCAGCGTAAAATAGGGGTTGGGGGGTGGCACACAATGCAAATAGTCCGGGTAACCATTTGGTTACCTGTTCTACCCTGACCACATTTTAGCTGTGCTGCTCTAGTAGTCTGTAAGTACCTGTAATAAGTGTGACATGGACTAAGTTTTAAACCCTTCTTAAAGAGTTTCTCCGGTACTTTTGTATACTTTCTAGCCAGTAGTTCTGAGAGTAGCACTCACGAGTCAAATATGGTCCCCGAAAACTGCATACTACATCACATATGTGCAGATATGTGTACCACCTCATTGCTCTCTATCTCGCTCTGCTGTGTGTGCATCTTGCTAGCTGTCACTCAAAAAACGAGGGGCTGAAGCTCATTGGTTAGAACTCAAATTGTTAGGGGTTGGCCCACATGGGGGGAAATGTAAGGAAAATTGCGCAAGCACAGCTTCCAGAAGAACAGTTGTTTTCAAACTAGGGATTTCGGGGCAAATGGAGGTAAAACAATAATTCTGCTCATAGATTATGCATTTTTGAACTACACAGACACATCCAGCCCAACGCGGGAGGTTTAAAAATACTTAGCAGTCGCCAAAGTTCCGGAGAATGTCTTTGATGAATGATCTCAGCAGAACTATAGACTGGCAATTCACAGTAACAGAATTACGCTGAGACTCATATTTTTGATTTCAAAGTTTAACAAAGCAGAAGGACAACTTTCAACAATTTACACTGAGTTTCTAAAAACTCAAAAATATCTGCTCCGAATTAAGATTCTACGATGTCTGCAGAAAGAATGGGGTGTTAACTATGACATGACACATTGACACCCAGTAATGGAATTGCGGTAACGGAATTTCAACATGGGTCCCTGATCTGTACTACACAGAAATGCATAATAATTATGGATATCAATGTCATTCTCCTGATAGTGATGTATCCTAAATAGGCATACAAAGGTATACATATACAAAATTCTCCTTTGCATATTTGGGTATTATTCTACACATTGGCTATTATTTTAATGAGTTCTGCCGCCAAACAAGACCGTATTTGATTGGTCTGAACCAACCATAGACGTCTATGTTTCACAAGTTTGGTCATTAGAGATCAGTACAGAACAGTAAAGCATAGTTCAGTACACTAGAGTGCATTATAGTGTACTCGACTGTAGTGTGCTCTACTGTGTACGGTACTAAACTCAATGTTTCTTTACTGTACTGAACTCCACTGTACTATACTGTACTGAACTCTACTGTACTGAACTATAATCTACTTTTATTTACTCTACTCTACTGTGCAGTACTGTGCTTTCCAAACTTGGGAACCCAACTGTGGTTTGTGACTACTTTGCTTTCCCACTGTAGCCAACTCAATTGCAGAAAATCTGTTACCGATTTTTCTGAAATTCGAGTTCCAATCACTTAATAATTTATAGATATTTTTTTTTAAAGATCAGTAAAAACTAACTAAGTGATAGGTCTACCTTCACTTATTACTTCTGTGAACTTTCATTGTCCTCCTTCCTCATGAGGGAGAGAATTTAGAAAATATCTTAAAGATATGTGGGTTTTTGGTAATGGCATTTCAAGGCACAAGGCAATGTTTCTTAAACTTAGAAGACAGAACATTTTCTCTGAAACTATATAAGTGTTGATATTAGTTGCAGGGGTCTTTACTTCAACATCGTGTTTTAATGTATTTCTAACACCTTTTAAGACTTTTTCTGGGAGATGTTTTCTAAGACCACTTTTCCATCTGTCTGACCAGAAATCAAAGCCTTTGCTTATTCCACATTTCTAGGATGGAAAATGTTTGAAAAATGTATATAGCCCTTAATTTCACAAATATAGACTCTTAGTTTTCATTTTACACCCACTTTGACGTGCTTCTATGAACTTCACGTTGGCGCTCATGGGTCCTTTTACATGGAAATGACATGACAGGACTGATGTGATGGAGCCACTGCATGCCAGGATGCTGAGATAAAAGTCACAGCTTGTTTGTGACTCAGAGGTCACATTCCCACACGTTTTCCAACAGGAAAGATTAAGTTTTTATTTCCAATCCTACCATAGGGCGGTCACTGGTCGTCATCATATGAGGATAACCTTTTTCCAGTGCATCGTGCACGTGCACGGATGGATGGATTTGTAACCAAAACCAAAAGATAAAATCTAATTCCATATGTGCATTTACCTGATGTAATAACTGATTTATTAAATGTAGGCTATACCAAAAGATGCAGTTCGGCAACTCTGGAATAAACCCTCTAACCTCCTGGGATAATATTTACCACTTTCCATACGATGAAAATTTACCCGACAACTACCTAATATTTCCCACCGTGTTCACAGTAACTTTCTAAATGACTTCCAGGATAGAAAAAATACTCACCTTGAAGAATTGGTCAAGTAAAATTCCACGGAATATCCAAAGTAGCTCCCATTAGGTCCGCTGTAGACAGAAGGGTTCTCCACGTCCAAGTTGAATGTATCACACAACGGTAGCAGAATTATTAGACAAACCCCAATGCAGAATAATGAGTAGCTCAGTTTTCCCGGTGTCTTCGAATGGTATCTTTTGGAACCCATTCTATTTCTCAATTAATCCACTAAAATTGTATTTGTTTTAATCAACACCTGAGTTGCTCTGATGTTTTTAGATCAGTAGAGCTTGTGGAGTGGTTGTTCTATTTCTCTAAACTGCATGCCTTGAAACTCAAACTCGCTGTATCTCTCCTAAATGCTCAGTCAGCTTCTTCCCTCGACTCGCTCTCCCTCGCTACGCTCGCTCCTCTGTCCTAATTGAAGGGATATTGAAAGGAGGGAGTTCCTCGACTCGTGACAAACTTTTGAAGAGGTGGAGCTCTTAATTCAGAAAAAGACAGTCAGAAGACCAACTTGTAACGTCCATCTAGAGTGGGCTACACTCAGAACGGAGTCATCTGTATGATACTGAAATCTTCCCGAACTGGCTGGAGAAATCTTCCCGAACTGGGTATTCTGATAATTATATCCTCTCCTTGGCGCGCGAACTGGCTGGAGAAATCTTCCCGAACTGGGTATTCTGATAATTATATCCTCTCCTTGGCGCGCAGCCACCATTTGCGTTCAAGCCTTTAGAATGGGGAGGGGATTTTGGTCTATCTGCCTAATAAAGATCACATGGTTGTGTCTCTCTGTAACCTTTTCTACCTGGGTGATGCTGACCAACAGAGATTTAACAAAGATAACCAGATACAGTATATTATTAACTTGGTGGTCAATTGATACAGAGTAACATCATCTGTATTTATCATCCTATTATCTCAACTCTCAATGACCTTTTCTACCTTGAGTTGTTACTAAGTATTCCTCCTGGTTGGAATGGAGTGAGGAGGGTGGCTATTTACCAACATTATTTTCTTGAGGACGGTTACACAGGAATTCGATGATCATCAGTAGATTTAGAGGTTTGGGGTGATATAGTGGTCAAACGATTATAATTAATCAGACATTCTGGAAAATACAATGTATGTTGTGAATTCTAACAACTGTCCCCATCTTGCCCATATGCAGCCATATGCTACAGTATGCATGAATAGGTCAGTATCACACAAGTCTGGGCTGCGTATGTGTTCTCTATTAGTTGAATAATGCAACATAAGATCTGATTCAGGTAGATGATGCATTCTGTCCTTCATCTCTCACAGCATGCGGTTATTTCTCCCAGGGTGTGGGAACTAACTGAGAACATTTCCTATTTCTGTTTCTGAGTCACACCAATAGAGACCCACACAGTTGGAAAGTGGTTACGTTGCAAGTCAGAAGCAACCACCTCACTGAAATGAGATGTTCAATAAAACCACTCGCCTGGCTGGAATTGTGTCTGTTGGTTTAGCTGATTCACACAGCTAAAGGGGATTGGGACTGAGGGGCCACATTTAGCTGGGTGGCACTAAGGACTGTCCACTCAAGGCTCACTCATATTTAGAACTACACTTCCAGAAGCAATGGTTTTAATATTCTAACTCTTTAGAATCAAAATGGGTTCAATGGCTGGCCTCATATTGAACATCAAAAAGGTTCAATATAGAACCACAAAGCACCCTTACTTTTAGTTCTATAGTATAGTCTTCNTAGTCTTCATGGGGGGGGGGGGGGGGGGGTCATAGAGTCGTAGAGCTGCTGGGATAATAATGGGGATCGTCTGTGGGGCGATTCACAGCTGTTGGGGGCAACGTGTCGGTTCACAGCCCTAATCCTGGAGCTAGTGCTTCCATTCATCACTCTCTCTCGCTCCCTTTTTAGACCCACATGATGAGCTTGCAGATGGATGAAAGTGAAACCGTCTGTTTATGACAAGGGTTTATAGTTTCTACCCAGATCATATCACCATCTAACAATTACCAATTCTATTTCCGATCACAAGATTGTATAATTTCCAATGGTACAGCGATTTTCCATACACTTCTGAACCCCACCCCACACACTCATTGCCTCAACAAAAAAAATCTGAAAGAGACTCCCCACTGGGCACAGATRTCAGTTTAACATCTAGTTTTGATTTACGTTTGGTTGAGTTGTCAGCTAACGTGAATTCAATGTGAAATCAACCAAACATTTCACACTGTCATTGGACTTAGATTAAAAGTGTGAGGGTGACTTTAAGACTTTTTGCAAATCCAATCAGTTTTCTATGTTGATTCAACGTCATAACATTGAATTCTTTGGTTGAAATTACTTGGAAACTGTCACACCCTGATCTGTTTCCCCTGTCTTTGTGCTTGTCTCCACCCCCCCTCCAGGTGTCGCCTATCTTCCACGTTATCCCCTGTGTATTTATACCTGTGTTCTCTGTTTGTCTGTTGCCAGTTCATTTTGTTCGTCAAGCCTGCCAGCGTTTTTCCCCTTGCTCCTGTCTTTTTCTAGTTCCTGTTTTCTAGTTTTTCCAGTTTTGACCATTCTGCCTGCCCCTGAACCTGCCTGGCATTCTGTACCTTGTCACACCAGCCTGGATTATTGACCTCTGCCTGCCGTTCTGTACCTTTTGGACTCTGACCTGGATTACTGACCTCTGCCTGCCCTTGACCTGTCGTTTTGTCTGCCCCCTGTTCTAGTAATAAACATTTGTTACTTCGACACTGTCTGCATCTGGGTCTTCTCCTGAAACGTGATAGGAAACAATGTTGATTCAACCAGTTTTTGCCCATCTTCATATGTATGTCTGTTGATTTTCAAACCATTGCAAATGATCTTCTGACATGTTAACACTGATGGGTCTTGCGACCTCAATATGCTTGTATGGACAGGCCCTAAAGGATAAAAATAAATACAAATAAGTCCACGGTTGATACAGTCCCAAAATGTTTTGCATGTCAGCAGATATTGGACTTTCAAGAAACAAAATGTCACTTGCCACATCATCATGATGAATTGTTTTGTGATTATTGTGGTACACAGACAGGCATGCACAGACCCAGTCTTATCTCCCTGACAAAGCAGGGTCAAAAGTTTGAGGTCAGACAGACGAGAGAGGTAAAGGAATACGTAAGGGATAGATAAGAGATCTGTGTGCTCCTAGTCAGTTATTATTATGGCTGATTGTTCCACCTAGCACTCTGAACTGTTGACCGGTTGCATCAGACTGGTCTCATAGACTAGATGTAACATAGTTAAAGAAAATACGGGACACTCAAATTAGTATGATATGTTTACATGTTTGGTATGGTTAAATAAGATAGGTTACTTAAAGCAAAAACGAAAGGAGATTGGTTGGTCGGGGTGGATGGGTGGGCGTATATCGCAAACGTCTAGCAACCCAAAGGTTGCGTGTTTAAATCTCATCATGGACAACTTTAGCATTTTCGCTAATTAGCAACTTTGCAAACTACTTACTACTCTTTAGCTACTTTTCAACTACTTGGCATGTTAGCTAACCCTTCCCATAACCCTAACCTTAACTCTTTTAGTTAACCCTTCCCCTAACCTTAACCCTTTAACCTAACGCCTAACCTTAACCCTAACCTTAGACCCTAACCCCTAGAGCTAGCTAACGTTAACGTTTGCTACAACAAATTGGAATTCGTAACATGTCATACGTTTTGCTAATTCTTTGTAATTTGTAACATACATACGAAATCAATGATGGACATCCACAAGTTAATACATACCATACGAAATTTGTCTTGGATTTACGTACAGAATAAAACCAAATGCTCTTGGACCACGTTGGTTGCATATCTCACTGACCCGGGAAAAAATGCTTACTGTCTTAATTAAACACAATTTTCCGGATGTTGCATACCACGTTCAGCCAATCAGGTTGCAGCAGTCTGTTGTTTCCCCTAGATGAACGCGGCGCACAACATCAGGAAGTAGCATTAGCCACTCGTGGTGGTGGGAAATTGTGTTTTATTAAGATAGTTTGCATATTTTCTCCGTTTTTTTAAGCCGGTGGGCCATTAAATTGAGTTATGGGGGAAATAGATGCCTTTGCAGCTTGAATGAAGGATGTCTTATGTACGACCCGGTCGCCAAGGGACACGAGTGTATAGCCGGCTGGGCACATTAAAGTCGGATGCAGATGACAAATGACGTAAAATAAATAATCGTGCCATCTGGTGGCTGGTTGGGCTAACGTTAAGCTGCTCAAAAACCTGTGAAGTAATTCTGTAATTACACTATTAAAAACATTGTATTAACATGTTGGAATATAGACTGTTCGTTATGTTATTAAGTAATAACAAAAAAACAACACTCAACTCTAACACCATCTAATTGGAGAGCAAGTCCTGTATAATTACTGTAGTAATTACAGTGTTACTACACAGGTATAAGCGCGACTTTATTGCATTTTGCAGTTCAGCTTAGAACTCAGCCATTTTAGTAGAGGGATTCTTATCTTGTAAATACATGTACTACTTCAAAAGCTCTCCAAACAGGAAGGGAATGTAACTTTGGTACTGTACAGCTAATATGAAGCTAAAACAACTAAAATGCAGTTGGATTTAGGTCATGTTTTTTTGTCTCACATGTCATTTTCCAGGAGTGCTGTCATTTCAACTAAAGGGTCATGTTCAATATGCTACATCTTTTAAAGGGGAGAGAGGATTGRCAATTCAATATACTTTATCTATATTCTGACTCTCTGAGGGAGTCAGCCCATCCAGATGGAACTGAAAATGCCCTGTTCTGTTCTTTTCCAGGCCAACTTGAGAGTATGCAACTGAACAGTGTTTTGTTTCCCATATTTTTCTCAATTTATTTACCCTCGAATTCTCTCGTCATAAGAGATTTCTCACAAAAAAGGGGTGTGGCTATCCCCATGCCTCCGCTGTGACATCGTCACCATGTTGTTGTGGCAACAGATTAGGAACACAACAAAACACTTCACAGTACTCCAAACAGCTTGGCCACTCTTATAAATATAGACCTCACACACAGACACACACACAGGCATGCACACACACACACACACACACTTTCTCTTACAAGCAATTGGACACATGTTTTTCCACACGGTAGGGCAAAGTTTTAATAGCAACACCACAAGGCCAGTCAACTTTTTGATCCTGACACAATTTTAAGGTTAGACTCTGCTCTGCCTTACAACTGTCTCTGAACTGGTAACGTGATTAATTGGGACTGTTAAACGGACTTGATATGCTGCACAGTGGAATGGGCCAAAGCGGGAAACAAGCTCAATACTATGAATTATTTGGTCTCCAAATATCAGTTAATATTCAACTCTCTGTTTCATACCCAGAATAATACACACCAAGACTAAAACCTGTATTGAATATTTTACACTTTATTTCCCTCCAAATGCCAGAAAACTCATACATTCAGAGATGAACGCTGCTGATGCAGCAACTAATTGCATGTGCATCTGATATTCAATCCCCCACTATTCACTGAGACCCTGGCCGGCACCCCTTCCTCCATACCCTAATTTCTCTTTGCAAGACAAACAGTCGTTTGACAAACACTGACACAGTGGGGGTTGGGGTTGAGTGCCACTCCAATGGTAGTTATAAGGCAACCCGGACCCTTTTAAGTCCCAATGCAAATGCCACTTTACCGCACAGCAACAGACAGCAAACAAAGGACACAACAGACTACATGGGATGTATACACGCATTCAGTAAGTAAAGCCACCGCAAGCAAGAGCTAGCCGGAGCTGTAACCTGTTTGTTCCTTTGCTTGTTGGCAAAGCTCTTTATTTGACATCGTGTTTTGTGTGTGTTTAAATAAAGTTTAATTGTCTTGTCAAAGAAGGAAATTGGAGGCAATAGTGACAGATTTGATTGTTGTTCAGTATTTATAAAGGCTTGATTTGCACTTAGTGACTCCTGAGTTAGACATGGGGTACCACTGTAGTCTCCAAATACTAAAGCACTGGCCTTAATCTAAACCTTAAGCCTTTAACCTGTTTCATAATACCTTTAACACACACACACACACACACACACACACACACACACACACACAGCTCAGCCCTTCCTCTGTATTCCCCCCTTACCCCCTCTACTGTAGTAATACACATCTAACAGGCAGGAAATTCTTCCAATGTAAAGGCCCGCCTGCACTTCCTATTTCTACTACACTCATATAAAAAAGGGTTCCAAAAGGGTTCTTCGGCTGTCCCAATAGGAGAAGCCTTTAAAGAAACCCTTTTTGGTTCCTAGTAAAACCCTTTTTGGTTCCAGGTAGAAAAGTTTTAGGTTCCATGTAGAACCCTCTGTGGTACGGGTTCTACATGGAATCCAAAAGAGTTCTACCTAGAAACACACACACACACTTGAATTCCTCCTCTCTTTCTTTTTAATCTTTCCATTTAGAGGAGAGGAAGGGTGGGGAGGTGTTGCTGATTACTCCAGGCCAGTCTAACATTGTCAACTGGTCGACAGATTCGTAATGAAGGAGTGGAACTTGGCTGGACAGACAGGGTTGTCGGAAGGAATTGTCCATTGTTGTACACGCTGACTCCTAGCAACAGTGAATCATAGTATTGATTTAGACAAGGGATCATCTGGGTAGTTCTCATTGCAAAACAGTTACAGTCATTCTCATTACCCCTCTTCTTCCTCTTCCTCTTCCTCTAAAACTACAACAGGTCCTGGACTTATTTTATTTTGACCTTCTTCTCTGCCTGTGATTTTTACTGTTGGCCCATGCCAACTGAGACAACATGTGTGGTGGCGGTAAGACCATCCAAAAGTGTCCATGCACTGTTTGCTTACCTAGTTAAAACAGCCACAAAATGTCTGAAAATGGGCACTTGTGTTTTTATGTACATCCGCTAATCAGCCTCAGTTACAGAAGCAGTAAAGCAGCGGCACATGTAAAGACTAAGGACACCAGGCCTCTGTGGCCCTGCCTGCCGGCAGCGAGATCGTTGGACACTCTATGATGCACATAAGTGTCCCGTTGCACCAGCGGTTCCCGCTGTGCTGCTACCATTTACAGCCCATGTCCAAGCTCTCATCAGCATAATGCTGCTTCACGCAGAGTTTAGCCTCTGTTACCTCACTTTACGCATGTTTGCCTGAAAACGCACAAAGGTTTGCATTATATGAATGATATAATTTGATGAGGTTTTAGTGGTACAGTGAACATTTTGACAGAGATTGTGTGTAAACCTGTCAGACTGAAAGACTAGCAAGGAGTCAGGTTAGGAAAATACTGTGTACCAGTAGTTGTGTTTCTACCCATACTATCATGTTCATTTCCTGAGTATGTGTCCAAATTATAGAGGTAAAGCATTTATCTGCCGGTCAAGATGGGTCTAATTGTGATAAATATAACTCTGACCCCCTCTTTGACTAAAGAGGAGCACGCTCTCCGCAGCCGATATGAGTAAGACCGATGTGAGCAGCCGATGTAAGACCTTTAAACAGGTCAACATTCACAAGGCCGCAGGGACAGACGGGTTACCAGGACGTGTACTGCGAGCATGCGCTGACCAACTGGCAAGTGTCTTTACTGACATTTTCAACCTCTCCCTGTCGGAGTCTGTAATAGCAACATGTTTTAAGCAGACCACCATAGTCCCTGTGCCCAAGAACACTAAGGTAACCTGCCTAAATGACTACCGACCCGTAGCACTCACGTCTGTAGCCATGAAGTGCTTTGAAAGGCTGGTCATGGCTCACAACACCATCATCCCAGAAACCCTAGACCCACTCCAATTTGCATACCACCCCAACAGATCCACAGATGATGTAATCTCTATTGTACTCCACACTGCCCTTTCCCACCTGGACAAAAGGAACACCTATGTGAGAATGCTATTCATTGACTACAGCTCAGCGTTCAATCAATCAATCAAATGTATTTATAAAGCCCTTCTTACATCAGCTGATGTCACAAAGTGCTGTACAGAAACCCAGCCTAAAACCCCAAACAGCAAGCAATGTAAACAAGCCAGCAGCATACCACCCTGGCTTGCATCCCACTGCTGGCTTGCTTCTGAAGCTAATCAGGGTTGGTCCTGGTCAGTCCCTAGAAGGTAGACCAGATGCTGCTGGAAGTGGTGTTGGAGGGCCAGTAGGAGGCACTCTTTCCTCTGGTCTAAAAAATATCCCAATACCCCAGCGCGGTGATTGGGGACACTGCCCTTTGTAGGGTGCTGTCTTTCGGATGGGATGTTAAACAGGTGTCCTGACTCTCCGTGGTCACTAAAGATCCCATGGCACTTATCATAAGAGTAGGGGTGTTAACCCTGGTGTCCTGGATAAATTCCCAATCTGTCCCTCATACCACCATGATCACCTTTTCATCCCCAGCTTACAATTGGCTCATTCATCCCTCTCCCCTGTAACTATTCCCCAGGTTGTTGCTGTAAATGAGAATGTATTCTCAGTAAACTTACCTGGTAAAATAAATAAATGCAGGTGTAGAAGCACAGTGGCTATGAAAAACTCCCTAGATAAGCTGGAACCAAGCTATGAGGGGTGGCCAGTCCTCTTCTGGCTGTGCCAGGTGGAGATTATAACAGAACATGTTCATAGACGACCAGCAGGGTCAAATAATAATAATCACAGTGGTTGTACAGGGTGCAACAGGTCAGCACCTCAGGAGTAAATGTCGGTTGGCTTTTCATAGTATCTCTACCGCTCCTGCTGTCTCTAGAGAGTTGAAAACAGCAGGTCTGGGACAAACAGGCAGGATATAACCCCACCCACCCACAGCTGCACCATCGAGAGCATCTTGACTGGTTGCATCACTGCCTCGTGTGGCAACTGCTCGGCCTCCGACCGCAAGGCACTACAGAGGTTAGTGTGAACGGCCCAGTACATCACTGGGACTAAGCTTCCTGCCATCCAGGACTCTCTGCTACCGCACGGAAGGCGGTACCAGAGCGCCGAGTCTATGTCCAAGAGGCTTTTAAACAGCTTCTACCCCCAAGCCATAAGACTCCTGAACATCTAGTCAAATGGCTACCCAGACTATTTGCAGTGCCCCCCCCAYCCCCTCTTTACACCACTGCTACTCTCTGTTACACCACTGCTACTCTCTATGCATAGTCACTTTAATAACTCTATCTACATGTACATACTACCTCAACTAACCGGTGCCCCCGCACATTGACTCTGTATCGGTACCCCCCTGTATATAGTCTCGCTATTGTTATTTTACTGCTGCTCTTTAATTACTTGTTACTTTTATCTCTGGTACCCCAATGGTGGAACAAACTCCCTCACGACGCCAGGTCAGCGGAGTCAATCACCACCTTCCGGAGACACCTGAAACCCCACCTCTTTAAGGAATACCTAGGATAGGATAAAGTAATCCTTCTAACCCCCCCCCCCCCTTAAAAGAGTTAGATGCACTATTGTAAAGTGGTTGTTCCACTGGATATCATAAGGTGAATGCACCAATTTGTAAGTCGCTCTGGATAAGAGCGTCTGCTAAATGACTTAAATGTAAATGTAATGTAAAATGTAAATCTCTTATTCTTATCCGTATATTTTTGAAACTGCATTGTTGGTTATTGGCTCGTAAGTAAGCATTTCACTGTAAGTATCACTGTTGTATTCGGCGCATGTGACTAATACAATTTGATTTGATGTGCAGGAATGTTTGTAGAATGTTTAAATTGATAGTAAAGAAAAGACGCTGAAGCAACAGTCTGCCCTGTCTACCACCGTTGTCCTCCTGCAGCATTCAGAACCTATGTTACTCTGTTCCGGGTGTCATGTTTATTTGCCTGGCCTATTTGTATCTCAGAACAATGTACGCCCTGTGACCCCCTCCTGTGTTATCTTATTGGGCCGGGTGTGCTGTGGGACGGGCGTGCTGTGGGACCGGGCTGTGAGGCTCTGCCTGCAGTGAAAGAATGTGGCTGTAAAGTAGTGGATGGATCTGGGAGTGGTGGGGTACAGGGAGAAAGCAGAGCAGAGGGGACTGTTACTTTCTCACACACAGGCATGCACACACACACAGGCACGCACACACACACACACACACACACACACACACACACACACACACACACACACACACACACACAGATACACACACACATACACAGACACACACACACACACACACACTATGGCACTGCTGTGGCTGGTTTCCCCACACCCACTCCCATGGTCTAACATACCTAAAACACACAGTCACACTAGGCATCACAACATAAACTTTTTTCATTGAGACTTTTGTGACCAGAAGGTTCACACAATAATATAGAAACATTACTGTTTATAGATGACAAAATACATGGAAAGGTGTTTTAGTCACACAATCAAACTAAAATGTGTTTGTTATTCTTCTAATCTGACAAATCATTTACTTTTCTCTAGATGTGTTTTTCTAAAGCCTGAAAGCCCTGTATAGCTCTCTTTCCTGTGTAGGCTAATTGCCATGTCTCCCTCTAACAAATGGCTAATGACATCAGTAAAGTAAACATTGTTGTGAGGAGTTGGACTATCATATCGCTACATATCCTCCTCAACACCCACTACATATATTTCCTACTCTGACAGTGAACCTTCAAGACAAAGATTGATGGGGAAAGAACAATATCTTAGCAACATGATCTCACAAGATCTCCCACCTCAGATCAATAGGGGGGGAAAAGCACAGGCCTTCACATTAAAACTCTTGACCTCATCCTCACAATAGGACACATTAGAAACTGGTGGTGCTGAGAAATGCAAATATTTTATGGGGGACTTTAGACATATCTTATCATCTTGCAGCATCCAGCCATACTTGGTTCTAACAGAGGTTTGACGCCTCTTAGTGCTTCCTTCCTGCTCATGAGGCCATCTGTTTGTTTATCAAGCTGTTCCATCAGCTCTGGGGCTAAATTTATCATTCAGAGTGTTTAGTGTGTTACCTACAGTAAATATGTTGTTTTCTAATTCTCTTAGAAATATTTCAGATGGTTTACACATTTATGCATTGGATGGTTCTCTCATCGAGCAGGTTACCGCCTATAAATAACTGGTCTTTTGGATTGACAAAAAATGTACGTTTAAAAAACATACAGATGAGCTAGAAGCTGAAGCTGAGATTTAAAGTAGGCTTCTTTTATAGAAGTAGGCCCCTCGTGTCTCTACAAACCTAGGCAAATCAGTCTAGTTTTAATGCCCCCAATGTTTGGAATAATTTACAATCCTCATTACATCTTGAATCCCTGGAGCCAATAGGGCAGTTTAGAACACTGATGAGGAATACATTCACTGAGGTTTGCAAGTGTTTTGGTTGATTGCAATAATTGATTTGTGTTGTTGAAATGTAATGTACAGTATATGTGACTGGAGGTATCTTTCAATTTCTTTTTTTGTCGCTATTCTATTGAATTATCATGTTGATTTGTGAATTGTTTGTTCTCAGGGCACCATTGAGAGTGAGACCACGGTCTCAATTGGGCTCCCCTGGATAGATAAAAGTAACAAAATCTATCTATTAAACTGAGTGTGTGATTTCAAACACAGATTTACACAGCTAGATTGATGTATAAGAAGTAAGTATCTTTTAAAAACTTTTAAAGTATTATAAGGTTGTCTGTTAATGATGAACAGTGGTTGTATATACAATTGCTGACATTTTTACACTGTTACATAAAAAAAACAAATGACTGTCCTCCTTTGTCATCTGTAGCCCTAGTTTCATGACCAGAACACGACCCCCCATGTGTTTGACCAGAGTCTTTCTGCTTGTTTTCGAACTTCTCTCCTATCGCACACCTAACTATTTTCTGCTGCATTGTTTTTCTACATCCTGTCCAGACTGTGTTTAGCCCTGGCTGGTGGTTGACAGCGTGGCTAGAAGAATGCTCAAGAATGAAGAATGCAGGGGTTTGTTCTGCCTGTATTCCATCATCTGAGTCCACGCGCGTCACAATGACTATGTCCCAGCCCTCTAAGTGGAAAAACAATGTTTAGGATGGTGAGTCACGATACTTCCCATTAAAACAAGGTTATATGTAACCCATCTAATCCCAGCAACAGGCTCCTCCTTATAAGCTCATGTTGGTGCTCATGCTGTACAGACCACCAAGGTGTCACACCGAGCCACACAGCCTTATATAGAAGCCATTTCAAATGCTAACTCTGTGATCAGTGCATTAGGGTAACCAACACTAACGTTGAGGAGGTACAGGCTAGCTCGCTGCATGAGCTTATATAGAGAGTGGCTGGGACTAATGCTGGAGTCACTGGAGGGATGTATCTCATAGTGGGTCTGAGAAGTTTAGAAACTGATATCCTTTAATGTGAGTGTCTTTCAATTCCCATAGAGCCACGACAGCGGGGCCTGAATGATTGGAGTTGTAATATCAGTTTGTTTGGTGCAGGGGTAGAGGACAGGAGACTTTACACACCATGTCCTGTCCGAGGTTTGAGTTACATCTCAAACAAACCGGAGCGTTGTTTCACAAGCAAGCAGCGGAGAAGATGAGAGTCTGTTCTAATGAAGAGGGCAAGGGTCGACAGATCTATTATGGTTCAAATCTTTTTTCTCTCCCTGGTTGAAACCTGACACATCCTGGTCCTAATAAAGGGTATCCAGCCTCCCATATCCCAGGCCCACAAAGAGACCTCCACCTGCTCTCAGTCTCAGGTCCTTCTGGTCAGAAAGGCGTGAGATTACAATATAATCACAGTTTTGGAGATTTGAGAGAAGGAAGGGAAGACAGAGAGAGGTTGAAGCGGGGGAGAAGAGGACATGTGACTGAGGTGAGGAGTACTTCTGGGCTCATTAAACTCCAACTAGCCCTGTGTGAGAATCAAACAGCCAATGGTTAGAAAGAAAGAAAGATGTCAGTCGGGCCTTTTTACAAGAGCTTTGACTTGCTCTGGGACCAGCTCTGAGACACGTCTATGGAAAATGTTTCGCTAGGCCTGGTAGCTTTTGGACAATACTTAATGCTGTAACAGAGACAGCTTGTAAGGCTTCTCTGCTGGCTTTCAGAACGCCATAATTCAAACAGCCTATTCCAAACTAAAAATATTCTCTGTTTTTATTAAACTGTCAATTTTTCTCAGGAAGGGCAGGTTCACGTATCAACTCTCAAGTGACAAACACATTATGTAAAATGCAAGTGGATTTAAATATGAACAGACGCATGTTGTATGGACAGACGTACGCACATAGAAAATAGAAACGTGATATTGCAAACATCTACAGTAAATCCATAAACCACCATTATTATCAGAGAGCCTAGTTGCGGTCGCCTTTAAGAACATGGCATCACAGTTTATTGGAAACAACAATCACACTCTCTATTATGAACAGGAAGAACACAGAATCAAAACATTCTGTACAGATGTCCCATTGATTGAATAACCTTGGAATGTGATAATGGGGTAGATTGACACAAAATATCAATTGGAGTCTGCCATGTCTTCTCTGTCAAAGCACTATAAGTTAACACGTGAGACAGGCAAACAATACCAGTTTCCGTGCCTTTGTCCCGTTGGAATGTGGTGTGTTTTGGTTCATGTGTTACTGTTAAAGCATCCCCAGCCTTCACACACACAGAGAGAGAGAGCGAGAGAGAGAGAGAGAGAGATCATGCTGCTCTTTGTGGGCTAAAATGAGTTTTATCACCCAATACTCACATTCTGGTTCTTTGTCATACCAGCAAGATTTATTAACATCTTTCTCTTTGCTAACTTAGTCTCTCAGGTCGCTTCAGGGTGACTGATGCCATTTGTGATGAAATCAAATGCATCAAACATCTGTGAATGACGATATGATTTATTTGACCAATTTAGGCACTCACATGCAGCGGTAGGGTCTAAAGCAGAATGCTATACCCTATCCCCAACCTTTGTGCACTTGTCACCAGTATAGGGGATACAAACTGGGCTGAGCAAGGACCACCTGTACACTGGTACAGCAGGGAAAGGAGAGTGACCTTGTTTGTCCAATGAGAGGCAGCTGTTTGTCCAGCAGGTGTTCTAAATATACACTTAGGACCCATCCTGCATCTGTTATTTTTCTAATGATTTTGTGATAGTGGAACACCCAGGAAGAAAAATTGTAATAGCTCATCATAAAACCACCACAGATGGTGAAGGAGACGTCAGCCACACATCTATTACTGGTTATAAGGAGACAAGAACACAGGTTGGTCCTCTCATGTCTGAAGCCAAGAGCTGTGTGTGTTCACCTGTCCTCATCCTGAATCCTAATGGCCAAATCCCTTTGTAGTTTATCCCCTGTAAAGATAGATGCAACATCTGGAAATCAGTGCCCACTGCCCAGAGGGTGGTGTTCTCTCATTCCTTTGTAGATTAACAATTGAGATGTATTTTGATTGTGTGCAGCTTGCCCATGATTCAGCGGTTAGTGGATGAAATTAGAAACACAATGTTTTTCCAAATGCTCATTCAAATGAGATACATTTTTGTTTTGACAAATGTTGTAAATTATTACTACCTTGATTACTATTCCTCAGACTCATGCGTTGGTGAGTGGACCTTCAGGGAGTGATACAGCTCTCCATGTAAGGGCTGAACTATACCTCTGTCTACCATCATCTTAATATCTTCACTCCAAATCAACACAACTGACCATTCAAGGTGATGCCTATCATGACAAGTCCCCCAGGATAAACAGTAATATTAGACTGTTTGGACTAAACTCTTGATTCACACAACTATTAACCTTCTCTTAAGAGAGACATGGAGTCTTAGTGATGATTTACAGTATGACTCACCATGTTCTCTTCTCTGTCTGTGATTCTCTGTAATGGTTTATCAGTCTCAGTAGCACTCACTGTTCCTGCTGCTATCACATGCTCTGAACTCTGGCACAGGGGCATGTAGAGCCTAAAGAGGACGCTCAGTTCCCACTCTGGATGCCTCACTTATGACCAGCATGCAACTCATCCAGGAGAAGAGGGAAGGAGAGGAGGAGGGAGAGAAGAGGGGAGGAGTAGAGAAGGATGGGAGGAGGGGGGGGGAGGATGGGAAGAAAAGCCTGAGTTCTCTTGGAACATCATGAGTCACATAATTATGATTATGATCATCTGATCAAAGTTATTTCTCTCTCTCTTCTCTCTCTCTCTCTCTCTCTCCTCTCTCTCTCTCTCTCTCTCTCTCTCTTCCTCTCTCTTCTCTCTCTCTCTCTCTCTCTCTCTCTCTCTCTTCTCTCTCTCTCTCTCTCTCTCTCTCTCTCTCTCTCTCTCTCATCTCTCTCTCTCTCTCTCTCTCTTCTTCTCTCTCTCTCTCTCTCTTCTCTCTCTCTCTTCCTCTCTCTCCTCTCTCTCTCTCTCTTCTCTCGCTTTCTCTCTCTCTCCTCCTGTTTTCACTTTTACATCCCTTATGTTGCCTTCCTAATAGTCACTATGGAGTGTGTGTGATGTGTGTTTGTCTGTGTGCATGTGTGTGCGTGTTTATTTATAAGCCCGTGATAAGTTAAGGTTTAAATAGAGCTCAATCTGTATATTCACAGAGCACTATCTTACACCATCTAACAGTGGGACCATAGACAGTAGGCCCACTTCCAAAGAGATACCTGACTGAAGTGTTATGTTGGCTGACATTCTACCGATCTGCTTCCACTCATCTTGGCAGGGGAGTGGACTTTCTCCTCTGACACCTCTATGGGAGGCAACAACTGTTCTGAGCGATGTGATCCAGCCTCTCTGAATGGGGCAAAGTAACAAAAATCAGTTAAAGGTTGCTTGACCCCTGAGCCTGTGACATCTGATAGAGCTGGGGAGAGAGGCCCTGCCACCTGAAATGTCCTATGAAGAAGATATATTTTTCCTCTTTCCTCTCCTTTCTCTCCCTGAGTTTTTCTCTTTCTCCTCCTATATTCTCCACCAACAATCCCCTCTGGAATTGTGTTGTGCTGTGAAAACCTCACTCCTCATGTGCTACACGTCTGGCTTCTATTAGCAATTTGGCATGGGCCTCTGCCTGCGTTTCGCCTGGCCACAGGAGTTGTCATTGCTGAGTCTCCCTCAGCCTGGCTGGGTCCAGGGCCAGATGGAGGGATCTATGTACTGTATGATGTGACTACGGCCGCCCAGGGAAGATCAGCGAGAGGGAGTAAGAGAAAGAGAGAGAAAGAGATGTGGGAAGATGAAAAGTGAAGGTGAGGAGTCTTGAGAAAACTCATTGTCTAGATGGAGAAATGAAGATGGACTTAGATTTAGATGGTGGGCTCACATCCAAGTACAATAGCTATATCCTCATTGTCATGTCTGAAAGTTCCCCCTCCGCTAGCTAGCACCAAATATAGTCAAGAACAGTTTTCTTCCATCATGATACTTTCACGGATTGCTACCTACCTAACCCACAGAAATCCCCCTGCTCTCAATGTTCTAGAATAAATCCTAAATCACAGATCAAATAAAACACTGATCAATGTCCTGGCATTCAGGCTGAGGGAGCAGAGAGAAACAGAGAGAGCTTTGAAACCCGTGGTCTGCTCTGATTTGACTTAGTCTGCTCTGAGTCTCCTTAAACGTTCCCGTGCTTCTCTTGCCTCAAATGTAATTACTTCCATCTCTCTCAGTTGTGGTGCAGGCCACGCTGACTGCGTCGGAATGAGAGAAGGGGGAAAACTTAGAATGAGGGCTGGGTAAGTAGAGGAGAGGAGAGGGTGGGATTGCTTGTCTCTTTTTTTGTGGATACCTCTCTCTCCCAGCTGAGTCTCACACAGCACATGGATGAGACTGCTGTAGCAGGAGACCTCTTACCATGAACAGAACACACCCTCTCTCTGCCTGTGAGAATGAGTAAGGCTTTCCCTTCCCTTTAGGAAATACACTTCTCTATTTCCATGGCTACACCAACAGTTGAGGGATGTCCCAAGAACTGTATACACCACAACCTTTTTAAATGCAGTGAAACCCACCACCAAATACTGAGGTTGGCAACAAAAAAATATATACAAAGTAAATGAAAGGTGCGAGAAGAGAAGCAAGACAAGTTCTCTGATTTGCTATAAGAGGCCTTTAGATGTGAAAGGAAGAGCATTTGATTCAAAACATATTGCAGGGGATTTAGTAAATCATGCTCTCAGCTATAAAATGTGTGTGGGAACGGGGGTTCTGCTGTATTTTGATCTGCAGAATTATTCTGTGAAACTTTGCGGTGCAAATTGTGCAAATTGTATTTTATTTTGCTCTCCTTCTTTAACACTTGTAAGTGCTGAAGCCTTAGATGTAATGAAATGATGAGAAGTCAGAACTATGGCAAGGAGCGGATACAGACAGACAGACATGGAGAGCGAGAAATAGAGTACAGATGTAGGATCTGAATTTGACCTAGTTTGCTACAGCATGAAAATAATCCTGTGCCAACAGGAAATGTGAATTATTATGTGGATTATATTTAATGGGATTTTTTTGTAGAGGTTGATACATTTTTCATTAGGGCAAATCAAGTCTGACATTTTAAAGTGGAAATKATAAACTTTAGAATAATTTTTAAACCTTGAGTACACTACAAGTTTGCATTCCCTGCTATGCAGGAAAAGTCTCAGCGACAAAAGAGTGATAAAATTAAGACCCTACATCTGTATTCTGTGTACAAACTACAAGGTGCACTCGTGCACTGGTGAGGAGTTCCACAGGTGCTGTGGACGTCCGTCCGTCCGTCCGTCCGTCTGTCCGCCCGCCCGCCTGTAAGATTTACATAGTCTTTAACCCAAAAGTTATAATGCCCTCGTTGACTGGGTTTGATTGCCGACTGAGCTGAGGTAAGCCTACCTCCGAGAACACAAGTACTGCCAGATGAGGTCTCTGGTTTACAGTTTTACTTAGCTAAGTCTTTGTTTGCAAGCAGACCACATGAATTCCATCACGAACAAAGGTGTTGGTTTCATTGTTACTGCAAAAGGGTTGACTGACTCACAGAGTATCTAGAGAATCAGGAGTTGTCGCAGACCAGAGGCGAAGGCTGCAGTCAGGTTAGATAGCTGCAGTCACAAGAAACAGATGCATATTGATGGGGCTGTCCAGTGACCAGCACACACATGAGTACATCCAGACAGCAGACAGTGATACGAGGTCCACTCACAGCTGACTGTGTGTAGGTATGTGTGTGAAGAGGGGCTGAGGTCAACAGACAGAAAGGGAGTGATGGACTGCTTGTTTAACTATCCTTGAGGACACATAGTAACAGTGGCCAAACAAACATAAACTTGTAGTAGTCTTCATGTGCTTGCCAGTGTGAATGTTTAAGAGTCCACCGTAATCAGCAGCCAGATAAACCATATTTACACCCCTCACAGCTGTCCAGCTGCAGTGACTCGTGGAAGCGGGGAGACTCTACGTACACAGCACTGCAGTGACTCGTGGAAGCAGAGAGACTCTACGTACACAGCACTGCAGTGACTCGTGGAAGCGGAGAGACTCTACGTACACAGCACTGCAGTGACTCGTGGAAGCGGAGAGACTCTCTACGTACACAGCAGTGGCAGTTGACTCGGGTAAGCGGAGATGACTCTGACGTACACAGACTCGCAGTACTCGTGGAAGCGGAGAGCTCTACGTACACAGCATCTTGCAAGTGTATCGTGGAAGCGGAGGTAGCTTTGAGTACACAGCAACTGCAGTGACTCGTGAAGCGAGACTCTACGTACACAGCACTGCAGTGATCGTGGAAGCGCAGAGAGAACTCTGACGTAACAAGATCACTGGCGTGGACTCGTGGACGGATGGCTCGTAACAGCCTCTGGGACTGTGAACAGCCTAGCAATGACGTGCTGGACTCGTGGAAGGGAGGATCTACGTACAGTCGCGTGATGGAGCGGGAGAGACTCTTACGTAATCACAGGCATCTGCGAGTGCTTCTCGGAAGCGTGAGAGACTCTCACAGCATACAGTCTGGTGCGCGCGACTGCAGTGCTCGTGGAAGCGGAAGAGCCTCTACGTACACAGGCACTGCAGTGACTCGTGGAAGCGGGAGACTCTACGTACACACGCACTGCAGTGACTCGGGAAGCGGAGAGACTCTACGTACACCAGCATCTGCAGGTGACTCGGTGGAAGCGGGGAGACTCTACGTACACAGCACGGCAGTGACTCGTGGAGAGCGGGGAGACTCTACGTACACAGCACTGCAGTGACTTCGTGGAAAGCGGAGAGACTCTACGTACACAGCAGCGCAGTGACTCGTGGAAAGCGGGAGAACTCTCTACGTAGCACAGCCACTGCAGTGACTCGTGGCGGAAACGGAGAGACTCTTATGACCAGCACTTGCATGTGAGGTACAAGACCGGAAAGGCCATGGCTGGGAAGTTGCCCGTAGAACGATAGCGGCAATTGCAAAGACTTTCAACCCACAAAAACGTTTTGAGGAACAACAGCTTTGTCCTAGCACCTTTCCTAAAGATGGATGCACCCACACAATTTGAGATGTTACGGTAGTAACAAGAAAACAGCTTTGTTAAATACGGAACTCACTTTTTCAAATGGTTGTTTTTGATAAAGTTCACTCACATTTTGGCAGTGTAATGATCCTGGATTCAAGGAATGATGGTAAAATGTTGGGTTAAACTGTTAAACACCTCAGTTGGACCTCTATTGACATCTTGTGTGAATTGATATTTTGTTACAACATTTGTACATGTTTTTCTCTGTTAGGGGGGACTGTGAGAAAAAATTATCACAGCAGAAAGGACTACGATAAGGAAAGTTATATAGTGGGCGTTCTCCTGGGTGAGCAAGTGAGATAAAGGTCCGCGGCCTGTGGCTGACGTGGGTTCAATAGTGTGACACGGAAGTAAACCATGGTTGAAGGTGAGGAAACCGAGATTACTTGCAGTTCATGCATGGTTAAAAGAGGGCACCAGCAATCAAATGAACGGGACATCTGTCGTACCAGACGACAGGGCAAACAGCCTCTACCAAGCAGCTGAGAAGGAAATGAGAGAAAAGTAGGTGAGGGACGCTGTTGCGATAGAAGTAAAGACGAGGCAGCTAACATGGTGAGGTGGCAGTATACGTGATGTGGTATGTATAGTCAAACGAGGAGTCATGAACGCTATCTCGGGGTGAACAGGGAATGGGGCGGGTAGATCGAGGCAGAAGTGAAGCAGGTGGGAATGGCGACTGAAAGACGAGAGTGGGTAGCCAAGTGATATACAAGGGATGAGCAGAGGTGATGTGCCCGATGTGTCGGTGGCATGGGCCAGGAAAGCCATCATCATTAACCGAAGCGGATGCGCAAGTCTAGATGGTGTTGGTCTATGGCACAGATGCTGTGCCGTCTAGAAAGTGAGTGTAGTATGTTCTGCCGGTCGATGCCGTCGGAGAGTGAGATGCGGTCACTCAAGTTAGTGAGCGCCTGTCACAGAGGCTAAGTCTTCATGTGACAGTCAGCGTGTAGGCTTCTTTAAACGTCCCTTTTACCGTAACGTTTTTACCATTAGTTTTTGTGCGTCCTTAAGAAACCAGGAATAGAGCGACAAGGCAATGAAGGCAAGAGCATGTTTTCTCTGTTTTTACAGGTCATGGATGTACACTTCAAATTACGAACACGCCGCGAGCAATAGGGCACATGAGGACACGAGGAGGCAGCACAAGCGACCGGGCGACCGCATCCGCCGGGTCGTGTGGGTTTGCGTTGGGTCTAGTGGGGTGGGCTTCGCACGGTCGGCCCTGGGCCGTTCGTCACTCGAATGGTCATGGTTGGTTAACTGACTTATACCCTGCTCTAGGCTCTGTTCCTCGCACTTATCGTTCTACAAAAACATTTCTCTGACCGTATTCTCCGCCTCGTCTTTCTCTCTCTCTGGCGGTCACACAACTACTCATATAATAACTTCAAAAAACAGACCAGGGAGGTAAATGAATGAGAAGGCAGCTGCTTCGGGCTGCCCACTGCTGATGAGACGCGGGTCGCGGATCATGTTCAGGTTTGAGTTGTTCGGTGTTGGTTTATTGTTTGGTCGGTTATGGCTGGGACGGTGTGCCCTCGTTCAGCTGCAGCGCGCGAGATATTTTCTCGGCGGTAGTTATCTGTCGGGGGGCTAGGGTTTCTCGGTGATCCTGTTCGATTTAAGGTTAGCTCTTGGAAAAAAGACCAGGTATAGATAATATTACGTCTTCTCTTTCTCTTTTACATGAACTTTACTTGTTGGTGGTTTTTTTGTGTTTCTTTGGGCGGGGTTGGGCTTGAGTCTGGGCCTTGTGGGTGAATTGTTGCATCGCCGGCGTTCTTACGCTGGTGCATTTCTCCATTGGACTTTGGTATTCTTCCACCCGGCGCGGGTGGCTCTAGCTGCGTGAGGATGTAGGTTTCCGTTTTGCTTTAAGGGCTCTTTTCCTACCCCGTCTCACTGGATGCGTGATCCATCCGCCACCGAGAGATGGAGATTAATATTCGAGTGAGGGCAACCCCCAGAGAGAGACTGCTGACTCTGTGCTCTCCCCTCCAGGATCCTGTGGGGAAATAGCGTGGTGCAGAGGCCAGTAATTGGGGGACAGTAACATGAGGGGAGGATTCAGGGGTGAATATTAGATCTTTGTTGGCGGGTCTGTATCTTTGTTTCGTGTGCACCTCTAGGCGCTGTGCAACCTTCACATAGTTGCATTTCGTGCTTCATGCTGTACGAGTTGGGTGCGTGTAGGTGTCACCGTGCCTGTGGTGGTGTGTAGGTGGGGGTGGCGGGGGGGTGAGGAAAGGAGGAAGTGGAGGAGGATGTTATGACTCTTTCGCATCCTTGGTGCGAAACGGTGGCGGGCTACCGCCGGGATCTCAAGTTGGGCCGCCGGCTAATGAAAGGGCCAGAACCATCTGCCATCGGTGCAGCAAGGGAGATACAGTTCTGCCAGATTATACTATCGTCGTACACAGCCGCCCAGTACACAGACTACTGTGTAAGATGGTGTAAGGTAAGACGAGATATGCAGTCTGTAAGTATTAACGAGCACCTCCTAAATTTAGAGGGTGGTCTGATTTTACCGGGATGACACTACTCTACACATCACTGGGTGTTAACTGTCGGTCTGCGATAACGGTATGGAAGTGTTTAGGTGTTCCTGAGAAAAGGTTCGAGCAGACTGCTAACACCAAATCTCCTCATTCCCTGTTTAAAGTTTGCAATTATGGCTCAATGAGCCCTACTGGTTGCGTCTATAGGCTCAGCGATAGTACCCCTCCTCAGGAACATCAGACCGCTGTGTAAGAGATGCGAGTTGAGACAGGGGAATGTTGAGTGTGCAGAGAGGATGGCTAGAAATAACTCAACCACTCTACCATTCACTACTGAGCCAATGTATCAGAGTGACAGCTAAAGCACAAAGCCTCAACCAAGTGGGTTGCCTGGCTCTAGTGATTGTCAACAGTGACAAAGGTGACAAGTAAAGGCATTACACGTCACTGTCTCCAAAAATTATAAAAACGAACATTAATCTGAACCCATTCGCTACTCTCACTTCAAGCCACTAACGATCTCACCACGACGGTACAACATTATACTACTCCCCGTCGGAACTTTCCAAGGATTTGTTGTTAAGTTAAGCAGCGGTCCATACTCTAAAATATAGTATCCTAATATAATCCATACAAAGGTCGTGCGCTCATTTGCAATCTCACACACATACGGTACCTCCCATAATTAGACATAATGCGGAAGATAAATTAAATTGTGTATGTTAAAAAATGTAATATGGAGAGGTCATACACATTACTTGATTATTCAGACCGTTTGTACTTCATTACTGTCCTTGTTGGAAGACATTCTCTTTCCGGGATTCAGCGAGCTTTGATACTTGCCTTCGAAGTCTTGACATTTGTGGGTGCGACGCTTATCAGACAGCTGTTGGGACGCGCTGCTAAGTGGAGGGAGTCTTCTCACGCATAGTCTCTAATTCAGAGTCTCTCTTATATGGTCGTGGTCAGGGTGATGGGAGATCGGTGACTCTGAGAAGGCAGGTAGCGATGGCCTCTCTCAGGCTATTTTCAGTTCTATACCGATAGGTACTAATCTCATTAGTGAAATTCATTTTATATAAAGCCGTTCTTACAATCAGACTTATTACCCACATATGTACCTGCTGGCTTGTTCAGAACCCAGCCTAAAAACCTCGAATCAAGAGACATATTGCATGTTAGTTTAATTAGTAAATGCACGGGGGTGTAGAAAACGCCCTAATGAAAGGGCCAAAACCTAAGGAAGAAACCTTAGCGGTGGTCCAGTGCATGAGGGTGGGCAGTTCATCCTGTGTTCTGGTGCGCGGGTGACGGAATTATGAACAGAGTGCGCGGCATATTGGCCTAGAGTGATGTGGCAAATGGCATAATGACCAGGCACGTGCGGGGGTCCAAGAGTAATCGGATTACTCACATGTAGTTTATTCGAGTCGATGCACAAGTCCACACGTGACGATGAGAGTAATACATTGCTCAGATACTTGGCTTATATACATAGAACCAGAACCACGATTTAGAGAATGCTCTTAGCTCTTGTCTTGCTGGCTGTCTCTAGACGATGTTGACAAAACAAGTCAGGTCCTTGGGCACAGGTATGCGACTGTCCGGTGAACATGGTCAGTGCGTTCCAACTGAGCCGCAGGCCAGAACAAGGTTGGAACACTGGAGCCAGAAGCATGGCCAATGGACTAGAGTGAACAAGCAAGAGTGAGAGTCATCAATGCACCAGGCGTAGTAGCTCGAGGCTGGTCCTTGATGTAGGTCCATCACGGAGTGAAGATAGGATGGAAGAATGCAAAGAGAGAGTAATGGAACGAGGATGTGAGATGTAGGAGAGGGCATCCAAGCTCGTTTAAGCTTGAGCTGTCAACAGCCAGGGACAGCATGGCCCATCGCGCTGTGTGTAATCGGGCCAGGCGTCGGGCATCAGTACACCCTTCCCCCACGTATCTGGCGAGGTTGAGCAAACCAAGGCTCAACCCGAGTGAGGGACCATTTTAAGGAGAGGAGATCCACTGCATGCTGACTTCCAGCTTTCGAGGCTCTAAGCTGACTGGAGTACACTCGCTAGGTGCGAAGCGAGGTAAATCTCTGGAGGCGTCAGTACACGGAGGGGTCCAGGGAGAACACTGTTTGGCCCCGATATTGCGATGATACCGCTCGTGGTACAGGGCTCAACATGGAGATATAAGCCCGATACCATCAACTCTTATGACGCTAAAGATTAGCCAGAGCCTCGTCTAATTAGCCATTATGTAGCGGATGCACCTCTAACGCACCGATCATACCAGAGACAGCTGGGACCTAACGCGCTCTCGAGGATAGCCCCAAAGAAGGATGCTCCCGGCATCCACAGTCTATCCAACCCTAAGGTGTCTCGGTGCAGACGCATGCTCCAGTAACAGGTCTGAGCTAATTACTCATCGATCAAGCGTCGAATCTTCAGTGGACAAGCACACGACCTCACCATAGAGGACGGACAGGGACGAAGCACTAGATGCAGTAGGTCTGTGTATGATTTATGATTGTGTTTTTGATGGTGATCAAAGTTCCAGGAAACTCGGGCTAGGGCATCTCAAGCGTAAATTTCAGCAGACTCTGTCCACCGCACCACACTCTGCCGTGTGATCGACTGTGCGAGAGGTAAGATGGGCTGTTAGCATGGTCGTGCTGATCCGCGTGGTGTTTTGCCAGTAGGTGAATGTAACACCTAAGACTGTTATGCCTCAAGTTCCTTGAGAGTGGAGTCTAGATGGTGCTGCGGCTGAGCAGGCCAAGGTGTGGAAATCTTTTATAAAATGCATCGAATCTAAGTGAAATTAGGTCTGAGTGTTTTGGAACAATTGCTGTGCTTCCGATTTCAGTGGCTTTCCCCTATCGCGCTACACAGAAGACTCGTTTCTTCAACCCTAGGTTTGTGGCGGTCAGTCGACTCAGATAGAAACTAATTCCAACAGCCGATAAGGTGGTGCAACACCGCTGCAGAGAGTGTGGGCGTTAGATTCGCTGATGCATGGTATTGCTGAACAACACCATATGGGAGTTGTGTATTGTGTAGCTGTTGATGACGCCCGAGCTCTTGGTTAGAGGCATCGTCTGGGTTGGTTCTCTAAGGAACACCTACTGTCTTCCTCATTGCTCTGAAGCGATCTACGTTCGCTACTCGTAGCTGCATGTCTTGGTGCGTAGGATCTTGCAATTTTGTCCTGCTTCGCGGAGACTATATCTGCTAGTTGTGTGTGTAGCTACGAGTTCCGTTTTCACCGAGCTTAAGGTCCTTGGGCACGTTGGCTGATACCTAATCCGTATGCGAAGTTCTCGGTCCGAGTCCTCTATCGCAACAAGGTCTATCTTTTGCTGAACCATGCGTGTAAGCTATGATCGTACTGCGTGGCGCGGCATCTCCTATATCATGCCGTAGCTGTGTAGATTAAGGAGTGTCTTGCGGCGCAAGAAAGTTTCCAACAATGTGAGTACGCGCACTGGCCTGGGGGATGGATTGTCTCATCTGGACCTACGGGTAGGACTGCCGTGGCAGTGTGTACCGTTCGTCTGAATTGCTTCCTCGCGTTTTTCTAACTGAAGGTAGATGGAGCATGTGCATGTTGTTCCGAGCGCCCTATCAATTAAGGAGCTTCACTGAGATCACTTGCGCCTTTGCTACGCTGTTCCGCGCCTTAATATAGTAGTTTTTCGTATTAAATCCGATTTGACTCTAAGAGGTGGGCTGAGGTGTTTGTTCTGAACCAGCGATTCATTGCGTTGATGACGTCATCCGATTCCTTTGAGTGCGGAGGTCAGTGACTCGGCAAGAGTTCCTGCGGCTTCAAGACTGGGCTGCTGTAGTGTGACGATAGAAAGGTGTTCTCTGGCGGTTATCCAACGGCGTTCCGTAGTCGTAGCCAGGGTGGGGAAGACAATGGATCTTGTCTACCCCAGAGTCCATAGAGAGCCGGTGGTCGTGTTTCTCGGACGTTCTCTTCCCGTAAATCCCTACGTAGGACGAGCTAATGGAGGGGATGCTGTGGGCGGTGGGTGCACTGAGAATCGCGCTGCATCGATACTCTGAATAGCCGAAACCGTTGGAGGGTCGCATGGGTGCCTATAACGTAATGGCTGCTCTATCGAGATCGTCTTCTAACGAGTGTCCAAATGCAGGTCGTATAATTGTTCCTATATCCGGCCCCTAGGGTCACTTCGCAAATTTCTACGGAAAGTCACTGCAGAACCTTAGAGTGGGATCACAAAAGATCACACTGTCCGGCTATCTTCGACGCAGTACCACATGTGGTGTTAAGTCCCGAGATGCTTCACTGATAACAAGGAATCATCTACGCTGTTCTATCCACGGTATGCAGTTGCAAGAGCTGCGGAAGTTGCAGGTAGCGTTATGGATTCTCTGTCTTCGCAGTCGACGAGGTCGTGCCGTGATCTCAATAACAGATCGAGTTGCGTTGAGGGAGTAGCAAAGATACAACGGGGCGCGAGGAGAGAGAGAATGCAGAGCACGAGAGAAAGAGAGGGCGAATAAGACTAGAGTAAAGGCGTATTTAGCCTGGTGAAGCAATGGTGAGCAGGAGACGACTGATACAGAGTACTAGGTCATGATGATCATATACTATACGAACCTAGCCTGTAGCCATCTAGTTATCGGTGTACTCTACAGTAATTCCAACGGCAACACAATGAAGACTCCACTCACAAGTTATATTTATAGGTGTATGTTTTGGCACTTGAGTCGCACTATGTCTCACCAAGGATTGTTGGTATTCAAACCAGAAGGGACAGGAATGCCTCGCCTGCGAAACTTCACCTTCTTCCATGACCGTGTTGAGCGTCAGTAGCATTCCCGCTTCTTCACAATCAAACATCCATGATGAGGAATTATGTACAGTTCTGTCTGCTGACTCTGCGGCAATCTTGTTATCAATTGAGTTGCTCTGTCTTGGATATGACTCCATCCCGTTGTGTGTTGCGTAGACTTGTGAGTCTAAGCCAACAAGCTCAATTATCCCTCATGTGATCATAGTGGAATGCAGCTGATAATGAAACGCTCGATGCTGACCGTGCCCTCTGGGGTCTCCGAACCTCACTGACTTTGCTGATAAGGATCTCTCGCCTCCTTGTGGAGCTCCAGTCAACGCCTTCTCGTATTGGAAAGTCTCGCTGGGAACACCACAGGGCAAACACGGCAACTCAAGGGAGGGGATTAGTTGTCGAGCGGGGAATAATCTGAATACGTAGATAGTGCTGACGTTTTGCAACAGGGAAGCAGACCAGCTGAAGGTCATGAGAGTACAATACAAACGTTAATAAGCTCATGCACGCGCCACTGTTCAATCTGCATGCGTGGCTTGAAAATAGTCTGAGGTACTCGGGGCCCTGGGAGAAGGTTGTGAGAACACTATCCATCAAATCTCATAGTGAGTAGCGAATCGGACAATGCAAGAACCTCGAACTCAATAGCACGGAGGGACATCAGTTAGTCATTATACAATGGATGTTAGGTAATACTGCAGATTGCCACATGAAACTGAAGTGGAGTAAGAAGGTCAATGGAAAAAGGAAGAATAGGCGCAGGTTACGAGACACGGCAGTGACGGAACTGCGCCAAGAGCATACGGCAGCGCATGGTAAGAACGTCGACCCACGATAACAGGCCACCTGTTCGAAATGACCTACGAAACAACGTTGGGCAGCACCGAGTAAGTATCTACATTTTTGTATACAGCCGTTGAAGTCTACAACGTGAATATCCCTATGTGTGAGTTTGTAAGATACATTTATTTATGATCTCTTTGTTGCTGAAGATTTTTTCTCTCTGTTTTAGTAGAGGCATTGCTCTCAATAGACTGCTGGTAAGTTGTTTGTTTTATTCTACATTGCCTCTCTACAAAGTTTCTTCTAAAAAAATATTTTGTTCTACGAATTAGTAATTTCTACTTTCTCAAAAGGAATACATCTTTTTGTTATTGGTCTTGAGACTTGGACCTTCTTGTAGTCACGTACTACATAGGAAGTGAAACACATCTGTTCTGTAATCGATACCTGACCCTACACACTGACGACACACAAGTAGGCAGACACAAGTTCGTCCAAATGGCAAGCAGAATTAAGTCAGTTATTGAGGAGAAGATACCAATTGTTACTAATCTCACATTTTCTGATTTCGATGAACGAGTGGAAGGAGTAGTTTCATTTGGATACATTTCGAGCATTGTACTCAATGGAAGACATATCGGCCTTTTATGCCTTATTGAAAGCCATGAGCCACTACATCCTGTCACTGGAAGGGTACCTATTTAAACTTATTCTGAAGTGATGCGTCAATCACAATAATTCGTCTATTAATGTATTGATGTATTGGTCTGGTCTGTCTATCCTGCGTGAAGTAGGAACTGGGCTCTAGAGCTCCTTTGACGAAATAAGCCAGCCACTCTCCGATTGACTATTCAATCTTATCAGTAACATCTCTAAATCCACTATCGGTCAGCGACTGTTTTGAGCTTCATTGCTAGTACTTCTGAGTTTTTGCTCTCTACACACAGCGATACTGAGAGTAGAGGCTCAATTAAGTTGTGGGAAGTACCGTGTGTCAGTCGTAGGAATCTAGTAGGATTGCAGAAAAAATAGGTCGCAATCAATATGAGCAAAACGAGCAGAGGCATCAGCCTGGACTCTCTATCCACGAAACTATTCTCGCTAGCATCATGTATAACCGTACAGCAAACCCGTTCCACACACATTTGGTGTTATATGTCGTCGATCAGTATCGATTTATCTGACATACTCTGTTTTAATAGCTAAAAGTTCCTCGGAATGCGACTTTTTCTTTGAATTTTTTACTGGAACTCCATATAAGCCCCTCCCTATATCGCATGGCCTCAAAGGGCATCTTATATCCAAAATTAAAGAGCAGAAACCGAAGATCTTTTGTGGATCTACTAGAGCCCTTCTGCGTTTGTGACATCGAGCAACCTTTCATTTCATAAGCTTTGTAGAATAATCTTTTATTCTTGGTATGACAGCCGATTACCTTACATCGCTAATTTGGATGGTGGGTTTCATCTGCATTTATGATTATAAAAAGGGTTGTCTGCGTGACAGGCATGGGGTGAATATCGTGAACAATCATAAGTCAACACGATATCAGACAGTGGGTGTAGCATGGCTTAATTTCAGCTAGCAGGTGTCACTTTAAATCTAAAAGAGTAGGTAGCAAACCTTTTACTGATGACGTTCTCACTTCGGCACTGGGAACGAAGAGTTGTCGCTTGATGAATTACTTCCTAACAATGTACAGCAGGAATCTCTGACAATATAGCATTCACTTCATCATTGTGCTGGGTGTCAACAGCTGGTGATAGAAGCTAGCCGGTTCCACCTAACATCTAAAAAGATAGAGAGACCCAATGACAACCATACCCAATCCTCATCGGACACTCTACTCATATTCTCCTAATATTACTGAGCTTGTCACCTCCAATTCCTAACGTTTTCCGCTTCTCTCTCTCGCTGGCACCCGCCACAAACAGTTAATCTGTCGGAGGTACATGGGAGTGCTGTGTACCATGAATGAGGAGGCAGATTGCCGACAGGTAAGCATGGGATGTCAGGCGGACGGATTGATTAGACGTCCAGATTGCGTAAGTCCTATAGTTGAGATCTGCACGTACGAAGTACTTAGAGCTCGAAATCAGTCGCACGACGTATGGGTGTTTCAGAGTCGTCTTTGGATCCTTATGCTTCTGCTACCTCAGTCCATCAGAAAACATGCTGGGCAGGACATTTGATAGCTGTTTGAGTGTATGTTGAATCAGTAACTTCCAGTACTACAGAGTTTAGTCTGTCTAGTAACATTGACAAGCCAGGGAGAACGGTGTGTGTCTGTGGAGCTTAGGTACGTAACTAATCCCGGTGATATATATCATGATCTGGTTACAGAACCAATGGTCTACCTTTGTCAATATTTAGACGCCAAGTAGGGCGAGGGGATCTTCAAGAACTTCGTGACAATTGAATGGATGAGCATTATACTGATAATTGACCTGGATGGACCACCATCCATCTGTAACTACAATTAATCCTATGTTCTGCAGAGGTTCTTCAACAGCTAGCCAATGCAGTTTTAACTCTTCTCCTCGGAACCTGTCATCTCACACCTGTCCACTTGTTTAACGTAGTGAGCTTTAACCAGAGTTGACGATCATCATAGCTGTCATCTGGATCATTTACTCTTTCTCTTAGCTCCTACGGCTGAATTCTGGTTGAATCAAGTCTGGGAACGTGTCATGAATGTTTTGGTATACTCACTGGTAATGAGTACAAGTGCGAATTCATCACTACCAAATCGCTAAAACAGCAATTAAAGTAGAATCACTAGATTTCCATATCTTGGTCCCATTCGAACCGCGCCAGGCCTGTTAGTGAGTGTCTCAAGGCTAATGACAATCCTTAGAGCAGTGCGAAGCGCAAGGTCAGATGAGCCAATGCATTGATGCCATAAATAGAAGCCAGTCGGTGTAGCGTCTAATGAGGGAGTGATTTTTCAATGACGGTACCACAAGCAAAAAATTATATATGAATATTGGAATAAAACACAATCACCAACATAGAAGGACCAACACAACACTGACAGAGGTGTGGCAACCTTTTGAGAATGGACAAAAATATCAATTCACAAAGTTTGCTGCTTTCAGTGTCCTTTAGATTTATTGTTCAGATGTTGATCTATGGAATTGACTGAGTATAATACCAGCATTCATCATGTTACAAGGCTGTTTTTATTGACAATTACATGAAGTTGATGCAAGAGTCATATGTTGCAGTGTTGACCCTTCTTTTCAAACTTGCAATCCGCCTGGCTATGCTGTCAATTAACTTTGGCACACCTGACTGTTTTATTTCTGCCAATCCAATGCTTGGAATGTTTGTCAGAAGTTTGGCGGGTTTTGTTTGGCCAGCCTGGCCTCTTGAGGATTGACCAAAGCCAATGGGTTAAGGTCGGGGAGTTTTCCTGGCCATGGGACTCCATAATATGATGTTTTGTCGCCCGACCACTTAGTTAGCTTTGCCTTATGGCAAGGTCGCCCATCCCTGCTGGAAAAGGCATTTTTTGTCACAAACTGTTCTGGATGGTTGGAGAAGTTGCTCTCTGGAGGATGTGTTGTGTACCATCTTTGTCTATCGGCATGTGTTCTGTAGGCAAATTGTGAAGTGACGCCTACTCCTTGGGCCTGATGCAAGCGACCCCGTAACAGTGAATGGTCTCAGGAGCTTTAACTGTTGGCATGACACGGACTGATGAACGCTCACACTTGCTTCCCAGAAAGCTTTTTGTCAGTGATGCCAGACCAATTGGAATGGGGATTCTATCGAGAGAAAAGTTACTTTCCCGCAGTCCTCAAGCTCATCTTTTTGGCAGCAATATACAAATTGTCCTGTTGTTTTTCTGGAAGAGGAAAGTGGCTCCTTCTGTCTGCCCTTCTTGACCACAGGCCATCCCCCTCCAAACTCTCGCTCACTGGCGTGCATGATGCACTTCACACCGAGCTGCTAGCCACATCCTGAGCAAGCTTCTGTACTGGTGTTGCCCTGACCCGACAGCTGAATCACTGTTAGAGACGGTCCTGGCGCTTGCTGGACTTCTCTTGGGCGCCCTGAACCTTCTTATACAACAATTCGAACAGCTCTCCCTTGAGAGCTCTTGATTGTCCGATAATGGTTGATTTTAGGTGCAATCTTACTGGCAGCCATATCTTGCTGTGAAGCTTTTGCCGCAAAGCCAATGAGAGGCACGTGTTTCCTTGCAGGTGAACCATGCTTGCAGAGAAAACAATGATTCCAAGCACCACCCTCCTTATGTTGACCTTCCAGTCTGTTATTCTAATCAAAGATGAATAAGACGTGATCTCAGCCTTGGTCCTTCGCAACACTCACATGTGTTAGACGGATATCACTGACGATGATGTCAGCTGGGTCCCCTATTTGTGGCAGGGATGAAATGCAGTGGAAAGTGTTTTGGGGGAATTCTTAGTTATTTGCATGGCAAAGAGGTGGACTTTGGCAATTAATTGGTAATTCGATAAACTGGATACTCTTCATAACATGCTTGGAAGTAATAGTGCACAATTACCATCTTATCAACTGAGGCAAGCCAGACTGTTGTGCAAATTAGATCTTGTGTCTTTCTCAGAAACGTTTTGGGCCACGAGCTGTACATACAGAGATACTAGGCAAACATGAAAGGCAGCAACACAATGAACAAAGCAGCATGGAGCAACCAATATAACAAACAACATAGTAGCAAGCACTACATGGTTAGCAGCACAAACCATGGTACAAGGCAAGAAGGTAGAGACAACAGATTATCACACAAAGCAAGCCACACTGTCAGTAAGAGATGTTCAATGATGAGTTTTGAATGAAGAAGATTGGATAAAGCCTGTGTTTTCTGAAGTGTTTCTGTTTGAGTGTTGTTGCAGGTGGGAGTGATTTGTTCAACTTCGTTCAGGGTCGCTAGTGCAGCGAACTGAAATAGAGGAGAGCCAACCAGGGATGTGTGGGGCTCTTGGGCAAACTTTTTAACAGATATTGTGACTGGCGAATGGGTGTAGTCATGCGGAGAGTTGAGGGCTGCAGTAGAGTATCTAATACAGGGGTTAGTGAGCCTAAGGGTTTCATAATAATGCATCAACAGTGGGTCTTGCGATGGGTAAACAGAGATAACCAGTTTTACATGAGGAGTAATAGAGTGGAGTCGGCAAATCTTGATGGCCTGTAATGGTAAAGAACAGCTTAGCCTGCTCGTAGAGCATCTTACCTGGCCGATCTATAAATTTATGTCTCGTAACTACCATGGGTAGGATGGGTCCATGCTGAAATCAGGGTTTAGTTTAATCAGGCTGGGGTGAAAGAGGGAAGTGATTTACGATAGAGGGAAACAAGCCTAGGATTTAGACGTTAGCCTTACCACGAGCTTATTATGTGCTGAGCGAAGGACACGTGTACGTCTAGACCATGAGCTCAAAGTATCTTGTATGAAGGTGCTACAGTACTCAAAGCTCTAGAACCCTGCAGAGGTAGTAATCAATCACCTGTGAGAAGAGGGTCGATTCTTCTTACCACCGCACATGACTCTGTTTGGAAGGTTGTTTCAGACAGATTAAGGGCTAGAGATACTTTTAGACACTAAG
>NC_036847.1:25487961-25495776 GCF_002910315.2 Salvelinus sp. IW2-2015 | reverse complement strand
CTGCAGTGACTCGTGGAAGCGGGGAGACTCTACGTACACAGCACTGCAGTGACTCGTGGAAGCGGAGAGACTCTACGTACACAGCACTGCAGTGAGACAAGACAGGAAAGGCCATGCTGGAGTTGCCTAGAGACAAGCGGCATTGCAAAACTTTCACACACAAAAACGTTTTTGAGGAACAAGCTTGTCCTAGCACCTTTCCTAAAATGATGCAACCCCACAACATTTGAGGATGTACGGTAGTAACCAAAAAAGCTTTGTTCATAACACTCACTATTTTCAATGGTTGTTTTGATAAAAGTTCACCACTTTGCATGAATGACTCCTATTCAGATAGTAACATGTTTGTGTTAAACTGTAAAACACCTCAGTTGACCTCTTGACATCTTGTGTGAATTGATATCTTTGTTAACAAACATTATGACAATGTTTATCTTGTTAGGGGGGCTGTGAGAAAAATAAAAGCAGAAAGACTACGATAAGGAGTTATGGGCTTCTCTGGATGAATGGAGTCCCCTTCTCTGTAAACGTGAGAAATAAATGAAAGAACCGAACTTCAGTGATTGATGGTAAAACACACATAGACACGTGTACCACAGACTCTCAGAGCTGAGAAGAAATAAAAGAGTGACCTCTAACTGCATCATGTGTACATTGTTATCAACTCCCATACTGGGAGAGACTGTATATGCCCCTCTCATTAACACAGCATGGGCCCTTCGCCGCCACCACCACTCCCTCACCACTTTGTGATCTCTTTATTCCTCCTTTTACTAACTTTTACATTATTTTTGGTCCTTATAGACAACCAGATAATAGACTCAAGCAAAAAGGCAAAGTGTTTTCTCTGTTTTTACAGTATGTGACTACTCAAATACACGCACGCACGCACACGCACACGCACACGCACACGCACACGCACACACACAACTACTATAATAACACATATCAAAAGAACAGGGAGGTAATGAATGAGAGGCAGCTGCTACCTCCACCACAACAAAGAGAAGCTCTGAATCACTGGTGTCTCCACTGGGAAAGCAAGCCACTAATCAGTAAATGAGGAATCCAGGGGGAAAAGACTTTCAGGTGTTTCAACAAAGAGTGCGTTGATTCACCTGCCTGTGGTGGTTAGTTAAGTGGGGTGGCGGGGGGGTAGAGAGAGAGGGAGGGAGATGACCTCTCCTCCCTGGGTGAGTGGGCACGCTCAGCACGGGCCTAATGAGGGGCCAGACACACGGGAGAAGGAGAACACCCAACACCCTCAGAGGAAGACATCAGTATGTAAGTATCTAAGAGCCCTCTAATCTGTGATCGGTATACTACACAAGTGTAACTGGGGACCGACACTGTAAATCTAAAAGTAGAACAGATGCAACAACTCCTATTCGCTTCCTTAATCAAAAATGTCAATAAGGTTGGCTCATGCTATACTCTCCTCAGGACACAAGGAACGCTGTGAGACAGCGAGTGGACAGGAAGTTTGAGTGTGTCAGAGAGAGGCTTAGATAGACTGATACTACTTTACTACGCAGCAATGTATCAGATGGACAGTAAACCACAAAGGAATCAGGTTGCTGGCTCTAGTATCACACGAAAATGTACAAGTCAGCGCATTATAACGTCTCCAAAAATAAAGAAATTAATCTGAACACTTCGGTCTAACTCCATCAACACTACGATACTAACACACTAACATAACAACGTGACTTCCAAATTCGTGTTACGTTACGTCACTCAAATATATGATTTTTAAATGTTCATCAATCTACCACAATATCATAATAAAAGCGAAGAAAAAATCTTATGTCAATATGTTATGAAAGAAACATTACATAATTATTCAACCCTTAACTCAGTAGTGTGTTGAAGCACTTTGGCACGATTACAGCTCGAATCTATGGCTGACGCTAGACCTGTGCACCCTTATTGGGGAGTTTCCATTCGCTATGCCGACCTCTCAAAGCTCTGTCAGGTTGGATGGAATATGTACACAAGCTATTTTCAGTTTCTCTCAGCGATATCATTATCAAATCAGTTAAAGCCTCTTAAAATCAGCTTAAATTCAAAAGTGCTGTCAAAACCCGCCAAAACCACAACAGCAACAATGCAGTGTAGAAGCACGGGGCTAGGAAAAACTCCTGATAAGGCCAAAACCTAGGAAGAAACCTAGAGAGGAACCAGGCTATGAGGGTGGCAGTCTCTTGCTGCTGCCGGGTGGAGATTAAAAACAAACATGCAAGATGTTCAAATGTTCAAAATGACAGCATGTCAAATATATAATACTACAGAAGTTTGTCGAGTGCAAAAGTACCATCAGGAGTAAATGTCAGTGGCTTTCAATAGCCGATCACTAAGAGAACTCTATACCGCTCCTGCTGTCTCTAGAGAGTTGAAAACAGCAGGTCTGGCAGGAGCACGTCCGGTGAACAGGTCGGTCCATAGCGAGGCAAAACGTTAAACTGCGCAGCAGCAGCCAGGTGACCGGACAGCAAGGATCATACATGCCAGTATCCGTGAGCATGGTCATAAGCTCAGGTCCTCCGAGAGAGAGAGAGAAAGAAAGAGAGAAAGAGAGAATTAGAGAGAGCATACTTAAATTCACACAGGACACCGGATAAGACCCTAGCCCCCCGACAGATAAACTACTGCAGCATAAATACTGGAGGCTGAGACAGGAGGGGTCAGGAGACACTGTGGCCCCATCCGATGATACCCCTGGACAGGGCCAAACAGGCAGGATATAACCCCACCCACTTTGCCAAAGCACAGCCCGAACACCACTAGAGGGATAACTTCAACCACCAACTTACCATCCTGGGACAAGGCCGAGTATAGCCCACAAAGATCTCCGCCACGGCACAACCCAAGGGGGGCGCCAGCCCAGACAGGAAGACCACGTCAGCGACTCAACCCACTCAAGTGACGCACCCCTCCAAGGGACGGCATGGAAGAGCACCAGTAAGCTCTTGTTATGTTTGATGTTTGATTGGGTTCAAGTCCAGACTCTGGCTGGGCCACTCAAGTACATTCAGAGACTTGTCCCGAAGCCACTCCTGCGTTGTCTTGGCTGTGTGCTTAGGGTCGTTGTCCTGTTGGAAGGTGAACCTTTCGCCCCAGTCTGAGGTTCTGAGTGCTCTGGAGCAGGTTTTCATCAAGGATCTCTCTGTACTTTGCTCCGTTCATCTTTCCCCTCGACCCTGACTAGTCTCCCAGTCCCTCAGCTGAAAAACATCCCAACAGCATGGTGCTACCGCCACCATGATTCACCATAGGGATGGTATTGGCTAGGTGAGGCCAGCTCTTGGAAGAGTCTTGGTGGTTCAAAACCTCTTCCATTTAAGAAGGATGCAGGCCACTGTGTTCTTGGGGATCTTCAATGCTGCAGACATTTTTTGGTACCTTTTCCCAGGTCTGTGCCTTGATACCATCCTGCCTCGGAGCTCTACAGACAATTCCTTTTGCTCTGACATGCACTGTCAACTGTGGGACCTTATATAGACAGGTGTGGCGCAAAAATACCATCTGAGACGCATGCGCTTTGAGATTCTCAGACCAGGAGGCTTCAGTTCGCACTTTCTGAATGCTTCTCCTTTTAATAACAGAGCATGATTTATCCTACCACAATTAACTTACTAGCATCCTCTTACCCGCCTTATTTCAAATCGATTATTAGAGGGACCTTTTCAACCACACATGAATGAAGTCATCATTTTGATTGCGAGGCAACTGAAGCCTGGTATAATGGAAAAAGTGTCTGGCCGTTAGAGACCTGAGGTATGGGGGATACAAGGATTACCCATCAACTAACTGGGCCTTCTGCCATCCCAACTCTTGAGAGAAATGGGTGGAAGTGGGGCGAGAGTGCATCCGTTCTCATAGCCAAAACATACTCTAGAGGTCTGTGCTGCCTAAGATCTCCTAAAAGGTCTTAATTCCTAAATTCCCCCGTCACTAAATAGAAACAGGAGGCACCAAAGACAATGCTGACGGCTAATTGAATACATTTTAAACCCATGCACCTCAACAAGAAACAATAGCTTTCATCACTGAGGTTGCACAGCCTCTGGGAATCAGGTTTTGTTTACAGTGTGGACTTCATAACAGACATGGTGTGGGAGAGAAAAAAAAGGGGCGCGAGAGAGAGAGAAGCAGAGAGAGAGAAAGAGAGGGAGAAAGATAGAGAAAGGTTTTATGAACAAGAGGACACACTGATCCAGAGCAGGTCATAATCATTAACCAACCTAGCTGACCATCTAGTTTACAGTACTGCCCAAGAATTTATGGCACTTTGGATCCCCCACCGAGCTGGATCCCAGGGACAGGAGCTGCCCTGGAAATAATCCAACAAGGGAGTCATGTAGAACCAGTGAGATTTGAGCTCTGTCCTCTCTGAAGTTCTTAGAATTTCCTTGTCAGACGTAGTTTAAAAAATCCAGATAAATGAAGACCCTGGTAGCCCCCGTGCTATGTGATCTCCTCTCCCCTCTTTGAGTCTTGCTGGGAACCCAGGGCACCACGGCAACTCACGGGAGGGGAAGTGCTGAGCCGGAATGCTCTAGAATGCAGTTAAAGGGGCAATCAGCAGTAGAAGCAATAACAAAGTGTACTCCCCGCCACTGTTTCGGGTAAAAAGCTGAGGGATGGGGCTGGAGAATTGTAAACACTCTCAAATTCATAGAGAGAGCAATGGATGCAAGAACTGACAATGCATGACATCATAGTTTTAACCATGGATGTAGAAACTGCAGATTGGCCCTTTAAAAGAAGAAGAGAAGAAGGTCAAGAAGAAGGAGATAGGGCAGCGTGACACCCTAAATCTCCACCAGAATACGGCAGTAAATCACCCAAACCCCAGACCCAAACCACTGGGCACCAGAAATATTATTTACAGCCGTAATAGTTTCCTTATGTGAAAATGTTTTGTTTTCTTTTTATCTTTATGACTGATTTGTTTTATTCTACATTCTCTACATTCTTCTACAATTCTACATTCCAAAGTATCTCTATTTTTATTGGTTGGATTGACCTCTTGTGATAATAAAGGAAAACAACTCTGAAACGTAGACCCACACACTGACACACAAAGAGGAAGCAATATCCCTTGGCAGCAGAATATCAGTTTAGGAGCAGAACTGTTACTCTGTTTATTCTTAGTGGAGGAGAGTTCTGGATACTTCAATTCTCACTGAGATCCCTTTCCCTCTTAAAGCCCATGGACACCCTGGAAGGACCTATAAATATCACAGTGAGGTCATCACAAATGGTTATTAATGTAAGTATAGTTCCCTGGTGAAGAGGAACCTGGGGTATTATGAAAGCCAGCCACCCATTATGACAGCACTCTCCTTCCATCCATCTGTCACCTGTTTGATTCTTGCTAGTTCTGTTTCCACAACAGCAATCTGAGATAGGATTTTAGGGTGGGAGTCGTGTGCGTCGTAGGAATAAGAGATTCCAGAAAAAACTGTGCATCAAAGAGGAAAAGAAATGGGCATCCCGGACCTCTTCCACGGACTTCTCTCTATTCTCTCCGGGTGTCTTACGTTCATTCATTTCTAACATACCTGTTTTATGCCAAAGTTCCTTGGAAAGAATTCCTTAACTATATCGCCACCCAAGCAGATCACTCCAAAACAGGAACCAAACTTTGTGACACCAGACCCCTGTGGTGACACCATACAAGCAGATCATTCTGAAACTGTTTACATCCTATATGTATGAGCTCACAGTGGGAGAAACTACACAAGAAAACAACGACATGGGGAACTTTCTCTCCCCCCTAAAATAGTACATTAGAGCGTTATTTCCTGGAACCTTTCCAATGAATAACCAAAACACAACAAAATGATATTTCTCAATGATATACACTAGTCTAGACTGTGAATACCAAACATTAGGAACACATTCCTAATATTGAGTTGCACCCCACCCCCCCTTTTGCCCTCAGAACAGCCTTAATTTGTCGGGGCATGGACTACAAGGTGTTGAAAGCGTTCCACAGGGATGCTGGCCCATGTTGACTCCAATGCTTCCCACAGTTGTGTCAAGTTGGCTGGATGTCCTTTGGGTGTTGGACCATTCTTTATACACACTGGAAAATGCTGAGTGTGAAAAACCCAACAGAGTTGCAGTTCATGACAGAAACCGGTGGGCCTGACACCTACTACCATACCCTGTTCAAAAGGCACTTAAATCTTGCGCATTCACACTCTGAATGGTACACATATACAATCCATGTCTCAATTGTCTCAAGGTTTAAAAATCCTTCTTTAACCTGTCTCCTCGCCTTCATCTACACTGATTGAAGTGGATTTAACAAGTGACATCAATAAGGGATCATAGACTGACTGGCTGAATCTAGGTGAAAGTTATGTCATGGAAATGTTTTGTATACTCAGTGTATATCAGTGTTTCCCAACTCCAATCCCAAACAGCAAAAAATAAAAAATATTTTTATTGAACCTTTATTTAACTAGGCAAGTCAGTTAAGAATAAATTCTTATTTTCAATGACGGCCTACCAAAAGGCAAAAAATATATAAATATAGGATAAAACACACATCACAACAAGAGAGACAACACAACACTACAGTCGTGGCCAAATGTTTTGAGAATGACACAAATATTAATTTTCACAAAGTTTGCTGCTTCAGTGTCTTTAGATATTATTGTCAGATGTTACTATGGAATACTGAAGTATAATTACAAGCATTTCATAAGTGTCAAAGGCTTTTATTGACAATTACATGAAGTTGATGCAGAGTCAATATTTGCAGTGTTGACCCTTCTTTTTCAAGACGTCTGCAATCCGCCCTGGCATGCTGTCAATTAACTTCTGGGCCACATCCTGACTGATTCTTGCACAATCAATGCTTGGAGTTTGTCAGAATTTGTTACACAGGTGTGAGTGTTGAGAGGACAAGTGGAGATACTCTGTCATGCTGATTGAGTTAGAATAACAGACTGGAAGCTTAAAAGGAGGTGTGTTGGATCATTGTTTTTCCTCTGTCAATCATGGTACCTGCAAGAAACACGTGCGTCATCATTGCTTTGCGCAAAAAGGGCTTACAGCAAGGATATTGCTCAGTAAATTGCACTAAATCAACCATTTATCGGATAATCAAGAGCTTAAGGGTGTTAATTGTGTAAGAAGGTTTCAGGCGCCAAGAAAGTCCAGCAAGCGCAGGACCGTCTCTAAAGTTATTCAGCTGTGGATCAGGCACACCAGTACAGAGCTTGCTCAGAATGGCAGCAGGTGGTGTGAGTGCATCTGCACGACAGTGAGGCGAAGAGTTTTGGAGATGGCCTGGTGTCAAGAGAGGGCAGCAAAGAAGCACTTCTCTCCAGGAAACAACAGGACAGATTGATTTCTGCAAAATAGATTGGACTGCTGAGGACTGGGTAAAGTCATTTTCTCTGATGAATCCCCATTCAATTGTTTGGGCATCCTGAAAAAGCTTGTCTGGAGAAGACAAGGTGAGCGTTCATCATCTGTTACTGCAACAGTAAGCATCCTGAGACCATTCATGTGTGGGTTGCTTCTCACCAAGGGAGTGGCTCATCACAATTTTGCCTAAGAAACAGCATGAATAAAGAATGGTCAACAATCCTCCGAGAGCAACTTCTCCAACCATCCAGGAACAGTTTGGTGACAAAATGCTTTCAGCATGATGGAGCACCTTGCATAAGCAAAGTGATAACTAATGGCTCGGGGAAAAAACATGATATTTTGGGTCCATGGCAGAAACTCCCCAGACTTAATCCATTGAGAACTTGTGGTCAATCTCAAGAGGATGACAAACAAACCCGCAAT
>NC_036847.1:25411922-25487936 GCF_002910315.2 Salvelinus sp. IW2-2015 | reverse complement strand
CAATTAAGGTGCTCCGACGCTAATTCTTTACCATCCCATCAATTTCACGCCTCTTATATCTCCTGTAAATGTATCTCGTATACCCATCGGCAAACCCACTGTTGATGCTTATTTATGAAACCTCTAGCCTCCACTACCCCTTTTAATATCACTCAGCCACTTCCTTTTCATCCTTTTTTTTTATTTTCTTACTACACACCCATCTTTCGCAGTCACATTCTTAAAGGTCCAAATCCAAACCACATCCCGGTTCTCCTCTTTCATCCGCTGCACCTACGACGTTGCAACGAGCTCGCACAAAACCAGCAACAAAACCAACTCACAAACACTCATAAAAACACCAGTTATCTCATTTCTATCATTCAAAACTCAATCATAAACTCTTACTGACAGTTAGTGCTTTGGTATATATGTTGTCTCTACCTTCTTCCCTTTGCTACCATGTCTTTTGCTGACCATGTAGTGTTGCTACTATTGTTTTATGTTGTTTGACCATGCTGTGTTTGTCATGTGTTGCTGCCTTTCTATGTTTGCCTTAGTATCTTCTGTTGTACAGTCGTGGCCAAAAGTTTTGAGAATGACACAAATATTAATTTTCACAAAGTCCTGCTGTCAGTTTGTATGATGTAATTTGCATATTACTCAGAATGTTATTTAAGAGATCAATGAATAAATAATTGCAAAGTCCTCTTTCCTGCAAATGAACTATCCCCCAAACATTCCACTGCATTTCACCTGCACAAAAGACCAGCTGACATATGTCGTGATTATCTCGTTAACACAGGGTGAGTGTTAGAGGACAAGCTGGAAACTCTTCATGCTGATTGAGTTAGAATAACAACTGGAAGCTTCAAAAGAGGGTGTTGAACATTGTTCCTCTGTCATATGGTTACTGCAGAAACGGCGTCATCATTGCTTTGCGCAAAAAGCTACAAGCAAGATATTTCCAGTAAGATTGCACCTAAATAACCATTATCGGTAATCAAGAGCTTCAGAGATGTTCAATGTTTGAAAAGTTTCAGCGCCCAAAAGTCCAAGCCAGCCGTCTCTAAATTATTCACTGTGGATCAGCAACACCAGTACAGAGCTTGCTCAGAATGGCAGGCTGTGTGAGTGCTTGCACGCACAGTGACAAGATTTTGGAGGATGCCTGTGTCAAAGGCAGCAAAGAAGCCACTTCTCTCCAGGAAAACAACAGACAGATTGATATTCTGCAAAATAGATTGGACGCTGAGACTGGGTAAAGTAATTTCTCTGATGAATCCCCATTCAATTGTTTGGGCATCCTGAAAACTTGTCTGAGAGAAACAAGGTAGCGCTTCATCATCCTGTTCATCCAACAGTAAAGCATCCTGAGACCATTCAGTGTGGGTTGCTTCTCACCAAGGAGTGGCTCACTCACAATTGCCTAAGAAACAGCAGAATAAAGAATGTCCAAACACACCTCCGAGAGAACTTCTCCCAACCATCCAGGACAGTTTGACCGAAAAATGCCTTTCCAGCATGATGACACCTTGCATAAGCAAATATAACTAATGCTCGGAACAAAACATCTATTTGGGTCCATGCGCAGAAACTCCCCAGACCTTAACCCATTGAAACTTGTGCAATCCTCAAGAGGCAGTGACAAACCAAAACCCGCAAATTCTGACAAACTCCAACATGATTGCAAATCAGTCAGCTTGCCCAGAGCTCGAGAGCACCCTTACCTGCCGATCTATAAATTATGTCTCCGTAACCTAGCATGGGTAGGATGGTCATCTGAATCAGGGTTAGTTTATCAGCTGGGGTGAAAGAGGAGTGATTACGATAGAGGAAAACAAGCCTAGATTTAACTTTAGCCTTCAGCTTTAATATGTGCTGAGAGAAGGACAGTGTACCGTCTAGCCATACTCCCAAGTACTTGTATGAGGTGACTACAGTACCTCAAGCTCTAAACCCTCAGAGGTAGTAATAACACCTGTGAGAAGAGGGTCATTCTTCTTACCAAACCACATGACCTTTGTTTGGAGGTGTTCAGAACAAGATTAAGGGTAGAGAACTTGTTAGACACTAAGAAAGCTTTGTTGTAGAGCATTTAACACAAAATCCGGGCAGGGGTTGTTGATGTAAATTGAGAAGTGCGTGGTCCCTAGGATCGAGCCTTGGGGTACTCCCTTGGAGACAGGCAGTGGCTGAGACAGCAGATTTTCTGACTTTATACACTGCACTCTTTGAGAGAGGTTGTTAGTAAACCAGCCCAAAGACCCCTCAGAGACACCAATACTCCTTAGCTGGCCCACAAGAATGGAAGGGTCTACCGTATCAAAAGCTTTGGCCAAGTCAATAAAAATAGCAGCGCAATATTGCTTAGAATCAAGGGCAATGGTGACATCATTGAGGACCTTTAAGGTTGCAGTGACACATCCAGAACCTGAGTGGAAACCAGATTGCATACCCGAGAGAATACTATAGACATCAAGAAAGCCAGTCAGATGTTTAAGTTTTTCCAACACTTTTGATAAACAGGGCAAAATATAACAGTTAGGATCAGCTTGATCTCCCCCTTTAAACAAAGGACGAACCGTGGCTGCCTTCCAAGCAATGGGAACCTCCCCAGAGAGGAATGACAGGTTAAAAAGTTTGGAGATWGGCTTGGCGATGATAGGGGCAGCAACCTTAAAGAAGAAAGGGTCTAAACCATCTGACCCAGATGTTTTTTGGGGGTCAAGTTTCAGGAGCTCCTTTAGCACCTCGGACACAGTGACTCCCTTCAGGGAGAAACTTTGTAGAGGGGCAGGGGGGAAAAGAGGGAGAAGCATCAGGGATAGGCACATTGGAAGGGGTGGGAGATGAGGAAATGTTGGACGGGCAAGGAGGCATGGCTGAGTCAAATAGGAATCCTGACTTAATGAAGTGGTGATTTAGAGTTAAGAGTTCAGCCATGTGCTTCTTGTCTGTTACAACCACATCATCAAAATTGAGGGACATGGGCAGCTGTGAGGAGAAGGGTTTATTCTCCAGGTTTTTAACCATTTTCCAGAACTTCTTGGGGTTAGACCCACAGAGAGAGAACTTCTCCTTAAAGTAGCTAACTTTGGCCTTCCAGATAGCCTGAGTGCGCTTAATTCTCATTTGCCTGAATGATAGCCAGTCASCTTGAGTATGCGTGAGCCTTTCGCCAAATGCAATTCTTGAGGTGGAGTAACTCTGCAAGATCACGATCGAACCAGGGGCTGAACCTGTTTTTAATTATCATTTTCTTTATGGGGGCATGTTTATTAACAATACCACTGAAAATATAAAAAAAGAARGTCCAAGCGTGTTGGTCCAAGTGTTGTCACCGCTGACAAACTCACCTGATTAAACTCATCCAGGGATTGACGATTAGCTGAAAAGTTGAATTAGGTGTGTTTGTCCAGGGTTAAAATATAAATGTGTACTGTTGGGGGTCCCGGAGGCCTGGAGTTGGGAAACATTGGTCTATATTATCTCATCAATTCCAAACCTCTTCTACACTTCCCAGATCATTCCACTAGTGGAAAGAACCCACCCTCCTACGCCATAAGGCCTGCATCGAGATATACATTTCCATGACACCAACAGAGAAAAAAGCCAAGCCAAGCACAGTGTGTGGAAACTCTTACCAGTGGAGGAGACATACAGGGCAAAGCTTTTTTTCACAGGTAGTCTCTCTTGTGCTACTGTGTAACAGGAAATGAGGTCATGATAAAGTTAAAAACATGGATTAATAAATGTGCCTTCTACTGAAACCTCCATAAACAGCAGTCCAGTTGGTACCCTCCTGGGAACGAGTCGCATTACTTCTTTCCAACGTGCAAGACAGAAATAGAAAGAAAGTCATTAGCAACAGTATATGGTTTCAATTAACTTGTGAGGTGAACTGGTCTGCCATTACAAACGTTGACATTAGCCATAAACAGGGACTTTTTCAGCTGATGGAATAAGAGTGTTCATCCACCCTTTCTCAGCTTCACAATCACATATGCCTCCTCTGATTCCGACCACTGTTTGATTAAATGTAAACCTATACCTCCTCCTCACTCAGGCTCTCAAGTGTCAGAGCAGGGTCAGCAGCAATATGAAGTGGGAGAAACAGCAGCACAGGGTATGGAATGCTGTGGGATAAAGTGGCAGAATACAGCTGGCCAGATTCAAAAGAGGACAGACAGCATCAAGTAACAGTCATGGCTTTATCAAATGGAAGTGGCAACAAGAGGCAAAGGTAGAAAAGAGCAACAGACAGGGTAGTGTAAAGCAGTAGGGARAGCACAGTGCTGTCCAGCCGCAATCATCACAACAGGAGATGCAGCAAGCCACAGCATCCTGAACAGAGCCGATGGACAGACAGATGGACTCAGAAGCTGTTGCGTTGCATCCAGGGAGTCCAGCTGAGGTAGCTTTCCCATGAAAGTCTTTATTTCACACACATGCTAGCACACGCACAAGGAAAAGGAACACACACACACACACTCACTCACAGAGAGAGAGACAGAGAGAGAAACATCCTCTCATATCCTCTCATTAGCTGGCTTCCTAAGAATGTGCTATTCAAGATGAACTCACCACAATGGAGACTGGCCAAAGAAAACAGGTAGATAGTAAAGTGGGATAACTCCTCCATACATCACAGCAGTCCTTTCTGAAGGCAGGGGTGCATCCCAGAGATACAGAACCTATTACACAATGAGTCATGTGTCTCTCTCACCAGTTCTAGTTCAAGGTTTTGCTTAATCTGATGAGTGTGACTGACTCGAGAGACCGCAAGTTTGTTCAAATGTGAATTAGTCTACTTCTTCTTTGGTTTTGAGTATGTTTCTCATCTGGATTCACACCCCTCAACAAGATACAACTACAGAAGAAGAGAGACAAGCTGAATGAGTGGGAGGTCACTCTCAGTCATACAATGAAAATACAGTAATAATACATTTGATATGTAAAGCGCTTTTCATGTACATCTCAAATTCACTGTGGGTTCTTTCCATTTCATGCCTGAATGCTGGATATGATTATGAAGATTGAGGTCATGAGGTCATGATTCATTATCATTATAATGCAATTACATAAGATGATTTCCCCAGCCATTCATCAGCATCAGTGCTGTATCCACCATCCCCACGACCCCGATTAAGTTAACATTATCCGCTACAATTGATCTCAGACCTTTGACCCTCAGGGGAACACTGTTCTTGACTCCACTGTGTCCAATCACAGGAATGACACTGTGTTAAAGCAATTTCACACCAAAGAGAAAGTTTCAGATTGATTTTAACCAAATCTAATACACAGACAATTAGAGGTGAAATTGTCCTTATTTGCATCAAATGCATAATCACAGAATGACTTTAGACCAAACACTCAGCCTAGGCAGACGGATTGCCTCCCACATTAAAAATGCTCCAGCGTGTTCCAGTGATGTTGCCCTGGGTCTGGGATTTCCAAGACTAGCCAAAGTATAGACCATTGCCACATTCCCACTTTGTCCAGACATATGTGATAAAGTCACTTGTCTTGTGTAAGATATAAGGTATTCAGATGACGTGGTCCCCTGATTATTGTAAAGAAACTATGTAAGCCTATAGACATTCAAACATCCGCCTCTCTTAGGGAGAGCTGGGAACAGGGCCAACTGCTTGTTAATGGCCTGGATGCTTGTATTGCAGCAGCAGCCACTTACTTGATAGAAACAAGAACGGAGTAGTAACAACGTGTATGATTAAACATTACATAAAAAAACTACAGTAAATTTGCTGTTCAAGCTGTTTTTCTAAATTGTGTATGTTCCAGACACAGACTGCATGGCGACTGCAGCCCATTGTTAGAGCAGTTGGAAGTAAAAGTTGACCAAGTTCTCTGTAGAACAGGGAACAGGGAATGTTTGCCAACCATTTTTTAGCCGACACAGCTGTTTTTCTTGCTCCCAAGGGCATAGCTTGGCAATGCGGTCATCTTTTTGCCTTTGTTTAGTTCCCTTCTTTTTGCTTGCTTTGGCATCATCGTTCCTTACCCCTGGGCTAAAAATTTGAAATCATCTGGTTTTAGCCCAGTCGTACCCATATAGCAGCCGATAACTGTCACAGAAGAGCTATGGATGGAATTGCAGTCATCTCAGATGCACAGATTATAATTGTAAGGTCCTTGATTGGGGAAAAAATTACTTAGATGAACTGAAAGAGTGGTGAAACATAAGTGTGTGTGTGTCTGTGTGTGCGTGCGTACAGTTTAATCCTATTACACACACACGTACAGTTTAATCCTATTGTTCAATAGAGTTTGTGTGCTATGGAAAATGGGTTCTCCTCAGTTGAAGTTAAGTGTGTGCTATTAAACTGGTCCCCAAGATAATAAAGCATGTTTTCTCTCTGCTTTACTGTTTTTTCAGGTGCTGTAGTTAGTTTGGATAGCCATCACCCATTTTGTATTATATGTTACGAATTACAATTTGCAAAGCGTACAATATGTTACGATTTGCAAAACATACAATATCTTACGAATTCGCAAAACCTATGATATGTTACGAATTCCAGCTAAGTGGCTAACGTTAGCTAGCTGGCAAAGGTTAGCTAGGCTAGGGGTTAGGGTTAAGGTTATGTTTAGGAATTAGGTTAAAATGTTAGGGTTAGGGAAAGGGTTAGCTAAAGGGTTTAAGGTTAGTGTTAGGGGAAGGGTTAGCTAACATGCTAAGTAGTTGCAAAGTAGCTAAAAAGTAGTAAGTAGATGAAATGTTGCTAATTAGCTAAAGTTGTCTGTGATGAGGATCAAACTTGCAACCTTTGGGTTGCTAGACATACACGTTATGTGCCCACCCATCCACCCAAAGTAACCATCTGTCTTAGGTTAGGGTTAGGGAAAGGGTTAGCTAAAGGGTTTAAGGTTAGTGTTAGGGGAAGGGTTAGCTAACATGCTAAGTAGTTGCAAAGTAGCTAAAAAGTAGTAAGTAGATGAAATGTTGCTAATTAGCTAAAGTTGTCTGTGATGAGGATCAAACTTGCAACCTTTGGGTTGCTAGACATACACGTTATGTGCCCACCCATCCACCCAAAGTAACCATCTGTCTTAGGTTAGGGTTAGGGAAAGGGTTAGCTAAAGGGTTTAAGGTTAGTGTTGTGGTCCCGTGTGGCTCAGTTGGTAGAGCATGGCGCTTGCAACGCCAGGGTTGTGGGTTCATTCCCCACGGGGGGACCAGGATGAATATGTATGAACTTTCCAATTTGTAAGTCGCTCTGGATAAGAGCGTCTGTTAAATGACTTAAATGTAAATGTCTTATGTAACCATACCAAATGTAACATATCATACTATTTTGAATGTCCCAGATTTACATTTAGTATGTTAAGTCGTCTATGAGACCAGGCTGGCACAGCAGGAAATGCAAACTTGTAGTGTTTGAGGTTTAAAAAGGCTTCTAAAGTTTGTAATTTCCACTTTAAAATGTCAGTCTTGATTTGCCCTAACGAACAATGTATCAACCCTTACAAAAAAATGTCCTGTAGCAAACTAGCTCAAATTAAGATCCTGCATCTATATAACCCCCCAGCATGTGAAGACCAGAGAGGAAGGAAATAGCCATTGGCAACTTTAATTAATAGTACAATTTTAGAGAGAATGAGCTCAATGAAACCCTAATGATGGCATAGCACTGGCATCGCTTACAGAGGGAGCACATTCTTTCCAGGCCCTGAAGCAAAGTTTGCAGATYGGTGGACTGGAGCTATGTGGTGTGGCACCCCTCCACTCACTTATCTCCAGCTCTCTGACCATTACTTACAATAGGCTGGGGTATAACCAGAGGGGGAGACAGGTTTTGTATTGCTGTGTGAGTATCGACACTAGTGTTAATTCTCACATAAGTTTTTATCATTATATAATGATTGTGATCATGCCCGATAGGTTATTTCCCCCACATATAAAGCTCTTCCACAGCCCTATCCTGCGCTCTCCTCCGTCATCACCTCTGATGCTATCAGCTCGAGCCGAGTTCTTCCGGCCATTGGAAAGGCTACACAATGCACAGACAGAGAGGCAGGAAAGAGTAAACGGATGATACAGTGCAGTCTGAGCCATGGACCTCTGCCACGATTGTTCCAGAGGTCCTGTATGTGTGCTGGACCAACATTCTCCAGTCACTCTGACTGATGGTTAATGTAATAATGCCACACACACAGGCTGGGATCTCAGATGGAGGGGCTGGGACTGCATGGTGATAATAAGGCTTAAGGGTGGCAGTTTCAGAGAGTGAGAGTGGGGGTGAGGTAGAGTGCAGTTTCAGAGAGTGAGGGTGAGGTAGAGGGCAGTTACAGAGAATGAGGGTGAGGTAGAGGGAAATTACAGAGAGTGAGGGTGAGGTAGAGGGCAGTTAAAGAGAGTGAGAGTGAGGTAGAGGGTAGGCAGTTACAGAGAGTGAGGGTGAGGTAGAGTGCAGTTTCAGAGAGTGATGGGTGAGGTAGAGGACAGTTACAGAGAGTGAGGGGTGAGGTAAGAGGAGCAAGTTACAGAGAGTGGTGAGGTAGAGGGGCAGTTAAGGTGAAAGGGCAGAGAACGTGAGGGTGAGGTGAGTGGCAGTCTCAGAGAGTGAGGGTGAGGTAGACTGGTCCGTGCTAGCAGTTACAAGAGATGGTGAGGGTGAGGTATGAGGGCAGTTACTAGGAGTGACGGGGGAGTTTACGAGGGCAGTTAGTAGCAGAGGGTGACAGTGACGACTGTGTAGGTTGTGAGGCACACAGCTGTCAGAGCATGTTCTAAAATGCTCTTTACATCGCTTTGATTCTTGGAGTATATAATCCAGCATGTTGTCGCTGCTGTAACACCACCCTCGCAGCTTGGCTTGGGGATGGTGTGCATAAGTATTCCATGACAGATGAAACAGGCCAGACCGTAGCGAGAAGATTTGGTTCATTCTGGATTGTCGATATATACTTTGGTATAGGTCAAAGGAAGCATATTTTACATCACTCTGTGTGCATCACTGAATCTGGACCTCATAGGCCAGCTGCAAACCCAAAGTCAGTTTTTCCGCATTGGCAGCATGAGTACTGACAGGGAAGTCACTTCTACACAGCGGCGCTCATGGGGAATAGAGGAGAGAGCGTTTGTCAGTCTTTGCCCAGCAAGTAGGCTCCTGAATGTAAAGTGAAAGGGAAATATTTATCAGTTCCCAAACAAAAGTAATGTTCAAGCATTTAGCATAACTATAAGGGTAGGCATTGCCTTTCTTAGACAGGTGAAAAGGGTAGGCAGTATTTTTTGTCCAGGAATAGAAATGAGAAGAGTTGAAGTCTCCTTCAGCTTTAGAGGGAGGGGAAGAGGAGGGCCTTTTAGAGAGGGGAGGTGGGGCCTTTTAGAGGAGAGTGGGGCCTGTTTAGAGGAGTGGGCCTTTTATAGAGAGAGTGGGGCCTTTTAGAGGAGGTGGGCTTTTGAGGAGAGTGGGGCCTTTGATGGAAGCAGTGGAGCCTTTTAGAGGATGAGGGGGCCTTTTAGAGGAGAGTGGGGCCTTTTAGAGGAGAGTGGGGCCTTTAGAGGAGAGTGGGGACTTTTAGAGGAGAGTGGAGACTTTTAGAGGAGAGTGGGGACTTTAGAGGAGAGTGGGGTAAGTTGAGCACAAAGGGTTAGTAGAGCAACCCCTTCCCACTGGGCACACATTGGTTGAATCAACGTTGTTTCCACATCATTTCGTTGACCCAACGTGGGATGGACGGTGAATTGACATCTGTGCCCAATTAACATTTGAGTTGTTTCTAGGAGCCAATGGCCATGGGGTACGTTAAACCAATGGCCACCATACCCCCAAAAATTATGATTATATTTTGTCAGTTTTATAGATAATATGCATAGTGTCTTTGCAATGTGTCATGCATATGAACTCAAAGAAAACGTACATGTGCAGTACCTGCGCAAAATTGAGGCTATGATAGTAGCARAGGCACACCCACTCTTAATCTGATGACATAGAGTCTGAGCTTGCTAAACAATATAAAGAATCTCACGGACCAGTTTCATGGGCTTGGTAGCCTCAAATGCAGAGAACTTGCCTACAAAATGGCACATGGAAATAACATAACTGTCCCAGACAACTGGTCAGAAATGGAAGGGTATGTGATATTGAACAGAGAGATCTAAATCTGAATGTAGGCATACATTTAAGATATATAATATACCACACCCCCATTCCATGAATTCAACTTTGACCTACCAGCACCATCATCCACTGTCACAGGACACCATCACCCACTTACCCCAAGGCGGCTCAACTTACCTTGTCCCTATGCTCAACTTATCCCATACCCGGGGTAAGTTGCGCCAAGAGACCACTTTTTATTTGACAAGTTATGTTTTCAAAGCTGTTATGTTTACATGAATTCTGATTATTTCCAGGGATACACAACCTCCTGCAATAGATGTAGATATCTTTGTGAATGTAAAAAATGGCTCAAGATACCCCACGCTCCCCTAGATTAGTTTATTGATGAATGGCTAGCAGCAGGAGAACATGACAGATGTTATAACCCAGGGATAGAACATCAACATAAACAGAGGGCGACAGCTGAAAATCTAACACAGCTAAAGGAGGCGAAGAGAGCACTAGATGGATTGCTGACAGAGAAGGTAGAAAGAAACCTACGATTTTTAAAACAAAGATACTATGAGAATGGGCGTAGAGCCAGTCGACTTCTGGCATCTCAACTCAGGAAACAGTCTGGGTTGACAATTGCACAGAAAATGTAAAGCAATAATTTAGACGAACTATCTAAATATCTAAAACCGTTGCTAAATTCTATAAGACATTGTACTCTAACACAGACATGTGGGGATGTCAACAGAATGGATCCCTTTTTGGATTCCATTAATTTACCCAAAATAGATCAAGCTGCCTCAAAAACCATTGATTCTCCCATAACAAGGGAAGAGATTGAGGAATAATAAGAGTCCTGGATCAGATGGCTTGGCTACTCAAATGAGTTTAATAAAACTTTTACTGACCTCATTAGCCCACTGTTGGAATGGGCCTATTCTCATGTTGTCCAGAAGGAGGAGCTCCCACTATTCTGGAAGAAGGCGATTATATCTGTCCTCTACAAAGACTATAAAGATCCCACAAAATGTGACTCATACAGGTCAATTGCACTTCTAAATACAGACTGTAAACTCCTGACCTCCATATTGGCTAAACAGTTGGAGGCAGTGATAACAACAATAATACATCCAGATCAAACAGGTTTTATTTATTGGTCGTCACCTACCTGACATCATACGTAAATTCCTTTACATTATGTCCCACTCCATTCCCCAACAAGCGCCATGCGTGGCATTGGCACTGGATGCTGAAAAGGCATTCAAACGAGTGTCATGGCCTTTTCTCTTCAGAACATTGGAAAATGTGGATTTGGTCTGAATTTCATTAAATGAAATCCGGCATTATACTCTGCCACACAAAGCAAAGTCTGTGTAAATGGCAGCTTCTCTCAGTCCTTCCAACTGGAATGAGGATGTAGACAAGGTTGCCCTCTATTGCCACTACTGTTTGTCATACGCATTGAACCCTTAGCTTAAACAATAAGGAACAATACTGATATCAAAAGGATAAAGGTTGGGTCTGATACGCATAAAATATAACTGTACACTGATAATGTTGTGGTACACATGTCTGACCCTGTGAATTTTGTCCCAAAGCTCAAACAATTTTTAAATACACATATCACCCCCTATATAAAAACATTGCTCTCTTTTAAGTGGCCGAATGAAGGTATCACATATCTAGGAAATACTATACCTGCGGATCTGGATAACTTATACAAAGCCAACTACACCAAGCTGATAAATAGAATCAAAAGAGATCTGGACTGCTGGTCTGTGTTGCTACTCACCCTATCGGGAAGGGTATAATCAATACGAATGAACGTATTACCTAGATTACTGTTGCCCTTTCAAACACTTCCAATGTCACCATAAAAATCTGTTTGTGCTATTAGACAAACTTATCTCCAGATTTATCTGGCATGGAAGACATCCCAGGGTCAGATATAAAGTACTACAAATGTCAAAACAACAGGGAGGGTGGGGACTACCTAATCTGAGACATTACTGGTTTGGATCGCAATTTAGGGCCATGACAGTATGGATGTCTAAAGCTGTAGGTTCAAGATGTCTGGAAATATAAAAGTCAGAATGTCATCGGTCCCTCTATCTGTATTAACATTCACTGAGGACCCCCGTAATTCACATTAAGACCACAAGATCTCACCAAATTATTTCCCCAACACTTTCCCTGGCTGCCACTGCTAAAAACATGTCCTCTGTGTCATTACAACATTTGGAGATATTTCAACTAAACGATTTTGTGATAAGTTATTCAAATTTTTAGAAATTCTTGAAAAGTTGTAGATATAATCCAATGTAAATATACAAGTAGCCTTAAAATAAATAATCCACTTGTTTAGAGAGAAAATTTTCAATAATTTTTGAGTACTGAATGCTAGGAGCGGAGAAACGGTTGCCAGATTGGAATGCTGATGCACTGTGGGCCGTGGGAAAATCTAAGTCGTTCTATACAACATCTACTGATCGTTGCACACCTGTGCTGAAAGACCTCTAAAAATCAGCATTATGTGTCTGTTACTGTGCTTGCTCTTACTCAATGCCAAAAATCAATTTACATAAAATAAAATGTATTGGTCACATACAGATGGTTAGCATATGTTAATGCAAGTGTAGTGAAATGCTTGTGCTTCTAGTTCCGACCATGCAGTAATATCTAACAAGTAATCTAACAATTTCACAACAACAAAGGAATGAATAAGRATATATACATATAAATATATGGATGAGCGATGGCTGAACGGCATAGGCAAGATGCAGTAGATGGTATAGAGTACAGTATATACATATAAGATGAGTAATGTAGGGTATGTAAACATTATATAAAGTGGCATTGTTTAAAGTGGCTAGTGATACATTTATTACATCCAATTTTTTATTATTAAAGTGGCTAGAGATTTGAGTCAGTATGTTGGCAGCAGCCACTCAATGTTAGTGATGGCTGTTTAACAGTCTGATGGCCTTGAGATAGAAGCTGTTTTTCAGTCTCTCGGTCCCAGCTTTGATGCACCTGTACTGACCTGATAGCAGGGTGAACAGGCAGTGAGTGGGTGGTTGTTGTTCTTGATGATATTTTAAGCCTTCCTGTGACATCGGGTGGTGTAGGTGTCCTGGAGGGCAGGTAGTTTGCCCCCGGTGATGCGTTGTGGAGACCTCACTACCCTCTGGAGAGCCTTACRGTTGTGGGCAGAGCAGTTAGCAGGGACGTCGCTTAGCCCACCCCTAAATAAATCAATATATCAGTCAATATATATTCTCTGTGATTTCTTCCCTCAACCTTCTGCTCTCAACCGTTCCATCGCATCTTAAACTTCTTCCCAGGCAGACACTAGGACCTGGGGGAGGTTGCTGCTGCAGAGGCTGCTGCACGCGCTAGTGACCATTACGCTTCGAACACACCGACTGAGTCATTGCGTTTCGATACACCAGAAGTACATTCATTTCCAATGGAACGCTGCATTTGCCTTGCAGCATTGCGTTGCAGAGGCAGTTGCAGTGCGTTCTGTGTGGTGCATACGTTCGATAAATCGAACGTATGCATCAAATTGTATGAGTGGACTTGACAGAAAGTAGCAAAATATGAATGTAGATTTTTTTTTGCACACACATTCAGTAAAAATGTGTGATTACATAAAAACAGTTTGATTGCATAATTTCTTTACATTTTTTATAAATTTATTTGCCAAGTATATTATTTATTCGATGACATCCTCAAATTAATTGTGAGAGCCTATAATATAATTTCCCTCCAAAATGCAGTTTTGGAGCGAAATGCAATAATAAATAGTAAAGATAGGCAGAGTAGGCTCTTTCAACAATGAGACCAACGACCACCTCATTGGCTARGTTAGCAAGCTAGGTTAGCTAGCTAGCTAACGCTAACTAGCCACATCTAGCACAAGCTCACTASTAAACTGACCTGGCAATCCTACTATCRTGGACACTTGTCTCCAAGCAGCATTTTTTTGTGTTTGTGTCCCTGTAGCTGTCAGCAGTTGTGTCAAAAAGACACGGTTTTGAGGATACTGCGAAAATTATTCTCTCTTCCATGTGTCCAACCGCATGCGACCATTTGCAAAAGGTACCTGCATCAGTATAGTTGCCTAGCTGCGCAAAATGTTATGCAGCAGTGATGCAATTACGCAGCAGTGATGCAATTACACAGCCGGTGTGTTCGAAGCGTTAGGCCTACTTGTAGCTAACATTTTGGTTGACGTTAGCTACTGCTGTGGCTTGAGACTGCTAGCTAACAGTAAACAGACAGGAAAAGGATCTGACAGGACGGATTCATGCAGATAGGCTACGATGTAAATTTGTGGTAAGTTAGAACAGAGAGAGAGAGTATTCACTACTTTAGACTTTGGTCATAATCAAAGCTTTGTTAACCAATACATTTTTATGTGAGGTTGCCTGTAAGTTACAGTGTAACAGACGTTGCGAGCTAGCTAACGGTAACGTCTTTTAAATTTGACATAAGTTATGTGGCGATGATGTCTAATTAACATTGTATTTAATGTAGCTTTGCTATCTGTGCCAGGCTATACATGAGACAGATGACGTAACACGCAACATGTGTTATGCCAACAGTAAAGCATCCTGAGACCATTCATGTGTGGGGTTGCTTCTCAGCCAAAGGAGTGGGCTCACTCACAATTTTGCCTAAGAACACAGCCATGAATAAAGAATGGTACCAACACATCCTCCGAGAGCAACTTCTCCCAACCATCCAGGAACAGTTTGGTGACGAACAATGCCTTTTCCAGCATGATGGAGCACCTTGCCATAAGGCAAAAGTGATAACTAAGTGGCTCGGGGAACAAAACATCAATATTTTGGGTCCATGGCCAGGAAACTCCCCAGACCTTAATCCCATTGAGAACTTGTGGTCAATCCTCAAGAGGTGGGTGGACAAACAGAAACCCACAAATTCTGACAAACTCCAAACGTTGATTATGCAAGAATGGGCTGCCATCAGTCAGGATGTGGCCCAGAAGTTAATTGACAGCATGCCAGGGCGGATTGCAGAGGTCTTGAAAAAGAAGGGTCAACAGTGCAAATATTGACTCTTTGCATCAGCTTCATGTAATTGTCAATAAAAGCCTTTGACACTTATGAAATGCTTGTAATTATACTTCAATATTCCATAGTAACATCTGACAAAAATATCTAAAGACACTGAAGCAGCAAACTTTGTGGAAATGAATATTTGTGTCATTCTCAAAACTTTTGGCCACGACTGTAGGCTAGCTAACGACTAACGTTAGATGGATATATGTATATTCTTCAAGAGAGGCAGTGCCAGCAGCTCTGCCGAAAGACAATCCAGTGAAAAACTAAGATTTGATCAGTTTAAACAAAAATAGGAGGTACGCGTTGATGTGTCCACACACAAAATAAGCATCAAGAGAGAAGCAGGAGGAGCAGTTCTGTAATATAGGCTGTAATATTTGTTATATTTATTCCTAATTATTTCTGTTTTTACTTTTTTTATTTAGCTCATTAGTTGAATTTAGTTTTGCCCCATTGTGGATTATACTGTTCCATGTGTCTGAATTATTGGGTTAATTTTTAGCAACAATTAACAAAAGGGTGRAACTCTAATGGTATAATATGACCAGCATGTCTTCTCATTTCTCTCTCTCTCAAAATAAAATCCAAAAAGAATTTTGGCTACATAGTACAGCCATTTTTGTGCCTTTTGTTGTTGGTGTTGGATGGATGGGGACAGGGTGGACTTTAATTTCTTTATTTGGATAGAATTTAAGAAAGTCATATTAGATCAGTGACTTACCACAAACTATGAGACAGGTATACTTTTAGCCAACCTTCACCAAAAATAACCTTATTTTGATAGATTTTGCACCCGTTGTTACTCTAAAAATACATGATGAAAAGACGTTGTGGGGGCTTTAAAAAAATACATTTAAAAAACCTGGGGGGAGTATGCCCAAACCCACCTAAAAGAGGCTTAGCCCCCTTATCCATGATTCTCTAGTGGCGTCCTTGCTCAATGCCATCCTGGATTAAACAGGCTGGATGATCAATCGGTGAATACGTTATTTTAACCTTATGCCCTACAATTTGCAATCACTCCGACGAGACCATCATGTCAATACCACCAGGAACTTGGTCTTTCTGCAGTTGCATTTGTACCACTCTGAAACGCAAGTGGACCTACAGTACATGTCCACATCACCAACAAACGCTCATGGTGTCCACATCACCAACAAACGCTCATGGTCCAAACACACCAAGACAGTCGTGAAAAGGGCACGACAATGCCTATTGCCTCAACAAGTTCTACAGCTGCACCATCGAGCGCATCCTGACTGGTTGCATCACCGCCTTGTATGGCAACTGGTTGGCCTCCAATTGCAAGGCACTACAGAGGGTAGTGCGTACAGCCCAGTACATCACTGGGGCAAAGCTTCATGCCATCCAGGACCTCTATACCAGGCGCTGTCAGAGGAAGGCCATAACATTTGCCAAAGACTCCAGCCACCCTAATCATACACTGTTATCTCTGCTATAGCACGGMAAGCGGTACCGGAGCGCCAAGTCTTGGTACCAAAGGTTTCTTAACAGATTCTATGCCCAAGCCATAAGACTCCTGAACAGCTAATCAAATGGCTACCCAGACTATTTGCAACGTCCCCCCCCACCCACATTTTTACACTGCTGCAACTCTGTTTATTATCCATCCATGCATAGTCACTTTACCTACATGTACATATTACCTCAATTACCTCGACTAACCGGTGCCCCTGCACATTGACTCTGTACCGGTACTCCCTGTATACAGCTTAGCAACTGTTATTTTATTGTTGCTCCTTAATTATTTGTTATTTTCTGTATTTATTACTATAATATTTTTTTTAACTTCAGTTTATTTTATTAAATATTTTAACACTTATTTTTCTTAAAACTGCATTGTTGGTTAGGGGCTTGTGAGGAAGCATTTCACTGTAAAGCCCTTAACAAGCCCTTAACCCTATACCTGTTGTATTCGGCGCATGTGACAAATACAATTTGATTTGATGACAGCTTTGCACACTCTTGGCATTCTCTCAACCAGCTTCATGAGGAATGCTTTTCCAACCGTCTTGAAAGAGTTCCCACATATGCTGAGCACTTGTTGACTGCTTTTCCTTCACTCTGCGGTCCAACTCCATTCGGTTGAGGTCAAATCAAATTTTATTGGTCACATACACATGGTTAGCAGATGTTAATGCGAGTGTAGCGAAATGCTTGTGCTTCTAGTTCCGACCGGGTCAGGTGATTGTGGAGGCCAGGTCATCTGATGCAGCACTCCATCACTCTCCTTGGTCAAATAGCCCTTACACAGGCTGGAGGTGTGTTTTGGGTCATTGTCCTGTTGAAAAACAAAAATGATAGTTCAACTAAGCCCAACCAGATGAGATGGCGAATCGCTGCAGAATGCTGTGGTAGCCATTCTGGTTAGGTGTGCCTTGAATTCTAAATAAATCACAGACAGTGTCACCAGCAAAGCACCCCCACACCATCATACCGCCTCCTCCATGCTTCACGGTGGGAACCACACATGCAGAGATCATTTGTTCCCTTACTCTGCGTCTCACAAAGACCAAAAATCTCAAATTTGGACTCATCAGACCAAAGGACAGATTTCCACCAGTCTAATGTCCATTGCTCATGTTTCTTGCCAAAGCAAGTCTCTTCTTATTATTTGTGTCCTTTAGTAGTGGTTTCTTTGCAGCAATTCGATCATGAAGGCCTGATTCACTTAGTCTCCTCTGAACAGTTGATGTTGAGATATGTCTGTTACTTGAACTCTGTGAAGCATTTATTTGTGCTGCAATCTGAGGTGCAGTTAACTCTAAATTAACTTATCCTCTGCAGCAGAGGTAACTCTGAGTCTTCCTTTCCTGTGGCGGTCCTCATGAGAGTCAGTTTCATCATAGCGCTTGATGGTTTTACGACTGCACTTGAAGAAACTTTCAAAGTTCTTTAAATGTTCCGCTTACTTACTTTAAGACCTTCATGTCTTAAAGTAATGATGGACATTTCTCTTTGCTTATTTGAGCTGTTCTTGCCATAATATGGACTTGGTGTTTTACCAAATAGGACTATCTTCTGTATACCACCCCTACCTTGTCACAACCCAACTGATTGGCTCAAATGCATTAAGATGGAAAGAAATTCCACAAATTAACTTTTAACAAGGCACACCTGTTAATTGAAATGCATTCCAGGTGACTGACTACCTCATGAAGCTAGTTGAGAGAATGCCAAGAGTGTGCAAAGCTGTCAAAGGCAAAGGGTGGATACTTTGAAGAATCTAACACTTTTTTTGGTTACTACATGATTCCATATGTGTTGTTTCATAGTTCTCATGTCTTCACTATTATTCTACAGTGTAGAAAATAGTAAAAATAAAGAAACCCTTGAATGAGTAGGTGTGTACACACTTTTGACTGATACTGTATATATTAACTGATTCCTTCAAAGTATGTGCACAACCCAAACCACTCTGTGTGTGTTGTTGTCACTTTATGTTTTGGTTAAGGTTTATTGTTTTTATTTACACTAAAAATGTTATGGAAAAATGTATGTATTTGTTGCTTTAGGTTATGTGTCTTATTTTTCAACAACAATCAGTGCAGTACCTGTATGTTGGAATTTAACAATAAAAAATAAGTTTTAAAAACTAAGCCAGGGCTCTGGTCTGGTGGTGGCTTAAGGTTGTTCTCCCAGTTTGTGTCTGATGTGTAAATACACTACAGGGATCACTCTTGAGGCTCTGCTGCAGTAGACCGTGTCAATATGACCAGTGTTTTTGGTACTCCATCAAATTGCAATGGAGACCTTTGGAAGAGACGTGGCTTCACAGTGTAGCAGAGAACATGCTGCTGATAAACAGAGAAAAAGGTAGGGCTTTGAATAATCTGCTGCCAGTGCAGATTTATCACGGAGTCAAAACAAAACGAGACTAGAGACTCTATGCTTTTTGTTAGAATTAAAATAGACATAAGCTTGTCCATTCAAAACAAAGGGCTGTGTTCAACACAAATGTATAGACAGCCTTTGACATGGGTAGATAGAAGTAGGCTGCAGTACAGTACAAGCTGGGATGCAGCACTTTAAAACTGATTCAATCCTTCCCTCTAGTGGCCATTAATATAACACAGTAACCCATGGTTACTATGATGACTTGTCCTGGTGATACTACACGGAACAAATATATAAATACAACATGTAAACTGTTGGTCCCATGTTTCATAAGCTGAAATAAAAGACCCAGAAATGTTCCATATGTACAAAAAGCTTATATCGCTCAAATGTTGTGCACAAATTGGTTTACATCCCTGTTAGTGAGCATTTCTCCATTGCCAAGATAAATGTGCACCTGACAGGTGTGGCATATCAAGAATCTGATTAAACAGCATGATAATTACACAGGTGCACCTTGTGCTGGGGCCAATAAAAGGCCACTCTAAAATGTGCAGTTTTGTCACACAACACAATGCCACAGATGTTTTTTCAGGGAGCGTGCAATTGGCATGCTGACTGCATGAATGTCCACCAGAGCTGTTGCCAGATAATATAATGTTAACTTCTCTACTATAAGCCGCCTACTACATGTTTTAGAGAATTTGTCAGTAAGTCCAACCGGCCTCACTACCGCAGACCACGTGTATGGCGTCGTGGAGTGAGTGGTTTGCTGATGTCAGCGTTGTGAACAGAGTGCCCCATGGTGGCGGTGGGGTTATGGTATGGGCAGTTATAAGCTACGGACGACAAACACAATTGCATTTTATCCATGGCAATTTGAATGCAATGAGATACCGTGATGAGATCCTGAGGCCCATTGTCGTGTCATTCATCCACCGCCATCATCTCATGTTTCAGCATGATAATGCATGGCCCCATGTCGCAAGGATCTGTACACAATTCCTGGAAGATGAAAATGTCCCAGTTCATACATGGCTTGCATACTCACCTGACATGTCACCCATTGAGCACGTTTGGGATGCTCTGGATCGTCGTGTACGACAGCGTGTTCCAGTTCCCATCAATATCCAGCAACTCCGCCATTAAAGAGGAGTTGGACAACAGTCCACAGGCCACAATCAACAGACTGATCAACTCTGCATAAGTCAAATGGTGGTCACACCTGATACTGACAGTTTTTTTTTATCCTTGCCCTTTTTTTAAGGTATCTGTGACTAACAGATGCATACCTGTATTCCCAGTCATGTGAAATCCATAGATTATGGCCTAACTAATTTATTTTAATTGACTTATTTCCTTATTAAATCAGTAAAATCTTTGAAATTGTTGCATGTTGCATTTATATTTTAATTCAGTATAGAACTTCTCTGTCAGTATAGTGATAAAATGGCTTCGCTTGAACCTACACAGTTGGATAGAATTGGTCGTCCTTGCCGCTACCCAAATTCATGTGTCACTTTGGCCCTGGAGAGATCAAGACATAAAACTCACTTTTCTACAAGTATTAGTGTATATTAGGGTCAGTGTCCCATACCTCTCCTGTTTGGTGCTGTCCAGCCGCTGCAGTCTTCAGCCTAGATCTTATTCAGGTAGAGGGTGAAGTCACTGGTGAATGATCCGCCTGAATGGCTTTTGAAGATGTTGATGACTTTCTGTCCTTTTCACAGCATAAGTGAAAGCCACCTGGGAGAGACAATGAGTGATATTAACCCCACAATGATCAAGAGTCACAGAGAAATGTAGAACCTCGTAATATAAAAACAGGAGTCATATTTTTATTTATTTTTTATGTGTCTTTTAATTTACATTTTTTGTATAAAATGTTTTGTCCACTTTAGGCAACAGTTAGCATAAGAGTAATTATCACAGCTTTGAGATGAAGTCCAACCAAACCTCAATCAATCTTTTCAGTCATACATACTGTACCTCTGCTCTCACACACAGACACATACAAACATAATAATCATATCATTATAGTGGGTTGGAGTTCATTTAGTGCAGTGGTCCCATACCTAAATCCATTCATAGGAAGCCAAAGATGAAGACTCAACAATAGGCAGCTATTCCGTTTCACTCAACAATTCCTTAAAGGCCGGAACTGTGTTACGGTAAGCAATGGTGGAAAATAAATCTATTTGATTGAGAAGATCACTACAAGTCTCATCAGAATGAATCAGAGCTGAAGTCTCCAATTAAATTTTCTAGAAATTGGTGGATGATGAGAGCAACGAATCCGGTTTGAAACCACTGCTTTGGTGCAACTCTTAAGCATGATTCTATTATTAAGACAATATCACACCCCTTTTGCACAGCATCTCATCCTGTGTTAGTTAGGCCCATATACTGTACAGAAAAAAAGGGTTCCAAAGGGATCTTCAGCTGTCCCCATAGGAGAACACTTTTTGGTTCCATGTAGAACCCTCTGTGGAAAGGAACCTACATGGAACCAAAAATGGTTATTCAAAGGGTTCTCCTATGGGACAGCTGAAGAACCCTTTCAGGTTCTAGAGAGCACCTATTTTTCTAAGAGTGTACATGATACACTGGGCAAGATGGCAACAAGCTTTAAAATAGATCATCAGTTAAAGGAGCACAACATCAGGAAAGGATGAAGACAATGTGCATAATGTGTCGGCACACACACACAGGTCAGTACAAACAGACAGCATAAAAATACATTTAAAATAAAAAGAATGTTATAGGATTGCAATTACATATACTGACAACATGTACAGTATGTCATTCCATAATTCTCTCAGACGCCTTAACGCAATGCTTCCCTCACCACAGAAATGGTTGATTAAAATGCATTTTCTGTGGATTTCAAACTTTCAATCAGAAACGTCCATGATTCAATGTCCATCAAGATACACTTAGTCCTCAAAGTAATATTTTGTGTAATGGCAAGATTTTTAAAATTATTGTAAACATATAAGAACAGCACCTTTTAAGAAATAATATGACTACTCATATGCATGCCCCACTCCCAGGCCCCCAACACACTCAAACAAACACACATACACACAACAAAACTTCTACAATTCGGGTTTTGTCATATCCTCTTTACATCATTCTGTAATAATACTTCAAACACCTCAGGCTTTCCTTTTCTTTTGACTCTAAAATATATTTTTTACATGACATCTTATGACGTAAAATAGCTGTGTTTCATAGAGAATCCTACTCTGTAAAAAAAAAGATCTAGTTGTTTCAACTAATTATTACTAAGTACAGTTGAAGTAAGAAGTGTACATACACCTTAGCCAAATACATTTAAACTCAGTTTTCCACAATTCCTGACATTTAATCCTAGTACAAATTCCCTGTCTTAGGTCAGTTAGGATCACCAGTTTATTTTAAGAATGTGAAATGTCAGAATAATAGTAGAGAGAATTATTTATTTCAGCTTTTATTTCTTTCATCACATTCCCAGTGGGTCAGAAGTTTACATACACTCAATTAGTATTTGGTTGCATTGCCTTTAAATTGTTTAACTTGGGTCAAACATTTCAGGTAGCCTTCCACAAGCTTCCCCAATAAGTTGGGTGAATTTTGGCACATTCCTCCTGACAGAGCTGGTGTAACTGAGTCAGGTTTTGTAGGTCTCCTTGCTCGCACACGCTTTTTCAGTTCTGCCCACAAGTTTTCTATAGGATTGAGGTCAGGGCTTTGTGATGGCCACTCCAATACCTTGCTTTGTTGTACTTAAGCCATTTTGCCTCAAATTTGGAAGTATGCTTGGGGTCATTGTCCATTTGGAAGACCCATTTGCGACCAAGCTTTAACTTCCTGACTGATGTCTTGAGATGTTGCTTCAATATATCCACATAATTTTCCTGCCTCATGACGCCATCTATATTGTGAGGTGCACCAGTCCCTCCTGCCAGCAAAGCACCCCCACAACATGATGCTGCCACCCCCGTGCTTCACGGTTGGGATGGTGTTCTTCGGCTTGCCCCTCCCCCTTTTTCCTCCAACATAACGATGATACTTATGGCCAAACAGTTCTACTTTAGTTTCAACAGACGAGAGGACATTTCTCCAAAAAGTACGTCTTTGTCCCCATATGCAGTTGCAAACCGTAGTCTGGCTTTTTTATGGCGGTTTTGGAGCAGTGGTTTCTTGCTTGCTGAGCGGCCTTTCAGGTTATGTCGATATAGGACTCGTTTACTGTGGATATAGATACTTTTGTACCTGTTTCCTCCAGCATCTTCACAAGGTCCTTTGCTGTTGTTCTGTGATTGATTTGCACCTTTCGCACCAAAGTACTTCATCTCTAGGAGACAGAACGCGTCTCCTTCCTGAGCGGTATGACGGCTGCGTGGTCCCATGGTGTTTATACTTGCGTACGATTGTTGTACAGATGAACGTGGTACCTTTAGGCTTTGGAAATGGCTCCCAAGGACGAACCAGACTTGTGGAGGTCTACAATATTTTTTTTGAGGTCTTGGCTGATTTCTTTTGATTTTCCCATGATGTTAAGCAAGAGGCACTGAGTTTGAAGGTAGGCCTTGAAATACATCCAATTGCCTCAAATGATGTCAATTAGCCTATCAGAAGCTTCTAAAGCCATGACATCATTTTCTGGAATTCTCCAAGCTGTTTAAAGGCACAGTCAACTTAGTGTATGTAAACTTCTGACCCACTGGAATTGTGATACAGTGAATTATAAGTGAAATATCTGTCTGTAAACAATTGTTGTAAAAATTACTTGTGTCATGCACAAAGTAGATGTCCTAAACGACTTGCCAAAACTATAGTTTGTTTACAAGAAATTTGTGGAGTGGTTGAAAAACGAGTTTTAATGACTCCAACCTAAGTGTATGTAAACTTCCGACTTCAACTGTAACTGGTTCCATAGCCGTTTTTTTGTTTACTCAACTTTTTTGGTCCAAGTGTTACCTGAACTAAAAAAAAATGTTGGCACAAACTTAAAGAAAACTTGGGCAAAAAATTCTGTCAATATAAAATGTGTTTGTTCAACTCTCATATGTTCATTCAACTATAAATTGTTATTTGGGCATGTTAACTAAAAACGTCTGTGTAACTGGTTACACACACACAGTGCTTTTCACATACAATGTTTTCAATGTACATATTTGACATTATGCATGTTCATTTATAAATAAATAATTATTCAATATGTCCTCACCTGAGATTTGAACTCACAACCTCTTGGTTCRTGACAATCCGATCTCCCTGCTACACCACCATATCTATGTCAATTATCAGTTTATCTGACTATTCTCTCACCATTGATTTGATTTAGTTATTTCAGCAATTTTAGTTTTTTCTGTATAGTTGTCTTATGCTGGTGAGGCATATTACTCTGTTTTAATGCTACTCCTTAATCACTATGATAAATACATGTTTTTATTGAGTGTACATTTAGATTCAAACTGAGATTTACTTTGAATTGCAAGGTGTAACAAAACACCAAGAGGTTGTAATTTTCATTCCCAGCTGAGGCCATGTTGAATATTAATTACTGTATAAATGAACATGCACAATATAATCATGTATTTCAACTTGTGTCAAATACGTAAATTTAAAATATTGTATGATAAAAGCGCTGCGTGCTTTTAACATACAATTTGTTGTATATTACATTTTTTGGGGTTCAGATAACACTTGGAACAAAGAGTAGAGTAAACACAAAAACAGCTGTGGAACCAGTTACTTAATAATAATAATTAGTTGAAAGAACTCGATTTGTTTTTACAGTGTAGAGCTTTGCCCCTACAGACTCATTATATGAGGTCTATTCTGTCCCATCTTCATATGGACTCTGACCACCTCTACGATGATCTGACATGCTAACTAAAAACAAAGACAGGTTTCTTTCAGTCGTGCATAAAACAGAGATCACAAAGACTTCTTGCGCTCAATATCAACAGCATCACAATTTTACAAAGACGAAGTGTAATATATCATTATAACATTGTAATGGTTACTATTATAGGTCAACTGTCTTTTAATAAATAAACTGTGCTTGCGTGAGAGGTCTAAGATAGGTATACCCGGAGAGACGCTATTTAGAAAGAGAAGCCGGTGCAAACCTTCTGATTTTAACAAATGTTTTACCATTTTGCCCCAATGCAGAAAGGGGCCCATATCACCCTGTGCCTATGCTAATTGACCACAAAGTGCATATAGATCATACAAGCAGCTCTTTCAGCTCTGCCTTGCCCATTGCAAACTCTTATACAGTACACCAAAAACAAGTATATCCAGGATTGTTTGTTAGGTCTATTCTCAGTCAGAGGGGGAGGTGGGGAATAGATACTACCAGTGGCCCTAATTTGGCTTCAAAACTTACAGCTGAACAGCTGTTAGAAGTGTACCAGACTAGCGTGACGTTTACAATGCTCACTAAATACTCACACTTTTTTTTAACACAACTGTTGTTTATTATATCGGTCTACAGTATAGAAAAGGGCACATATTCTTCTTAACCCCACCTCCTTTCAGTTGTACAACTGACTAGGTATCCCCTTTTCCTTGTTTAATCAAGCCACTCGAATCCACTGAATGATTCTGAAATGCTCCCTTGAGGGGCGGCAGGTAGCCTAGCAAAAGGTTGCTGGATCGAATCCCAGAGTTGACAAGGTCTGCCCCTGACCCAGGCAGATAACCCACTGTTCCCCCGGTAGGCCGTCATTGTAAATAAAAATTTGTTCTTAACTGACTTGCCTAGTTAAATAAAGGTTCAAAACATTTTTTTTATGAAAAGGCCCAGAGCCAATGTTAATGATCACACCACCACATTGTCTCTTTGTGGTGCAGGGAACTAAAAACAACACAACTTAGTTCTCAATGACTCAATTACACCTCCCAAACAAACATGTAATTTCTTTCGTTAAGGCCAACATGGCTGCCAAATGGCACCATATTCCCTACATAGTGCACTACTTTTGAACAGAGCCCTATGGACCCGGTCTAAAATAGTGCACTATAAAAGGGAAAAGGGTGCCATTTGGGACAGGTCCCATGATCTCCACCCCGTTAAAATAAGAGCATTTCATTGACATATAACTGAACCAACAGTACTGCTGCAGGGGAAAGATCTGTGTGTGCTTTCAGGATGACTTTCCCTCCTTTACTTTATTTTAATGGAACTGCTCATTTTTTTCAAATCGATTATCGTAGTAATGATGGTTATTATTATGAATTCTAACCTGTAACATCATACTCCTTTTTGATAACTACACTGTCTATCCATGTAGTGTAGGCTTTATTCAGCTCAAAATAAAGCTATTGTGCAAAACATCTGCAGAGGTGCTAGTACTAAACCTCAGGGGGCAGTGGTGGGTACATATCTCCTGTGGCCAGGCAGATCACTTCCTGACACTGCCCTTCTGAGGAGCTCTGCTGGGGGCTGAATGGTACCTCTTTAGCCTCCTCAGCCCCAACGCCATTCTCTGAGCACAGAGCCACCGGGGGCGAAAACTTGCCCTCATCCTGCCCGCAGGTAATACCTCTATGCTCTGCCCTCTCTTGCTCCTCTCCTCCCTCTGGTTCTTTATCTACACACTCCTCCTCATTCTCCACAGGCTGAGACTCCTCAAACGGCTCATTCTCCATGGGACCTAACTGGTAGTATAGCAGGGAGGAGGCCTGGTCTTTGAGGCCACCACGGGGGTTGTCCCCTTCCCCCTCCCAATTTCCCTCCTGGTTCTCTGTGATGCAGAGCAGGGTAGCCCCAGTGAGGAATGGGCCCTGGAGGAGGGAGATAGGGACCCCCTCCACCCCAACCCCCACCCCAGGCTCCCCAGACAGCTCCCCCTGCAGGGCCCCAGGCAGGAGGCACAGAGCCTGCTCCCCCAGGCTACCTGCTCCCCCCCTGCCCCTCTGCGCCTCCTCCTCTTCCTCTTCCTCCCTCATCCTCTCCTGCTCCTCGGCACTTTGCAGGTGGAGCACGGCGATCTCGTTCTCCCGCTCCAGGCAGGCCTGCTCAGTCAGGAGGTCCTGAGCCTCTAGGACCACCTGGACCGCTCTCTCCTCTGCCTCTAACTCCAGGCCATGGGCCCCTGTTGACAGGTCAAGGTCTGGGGAGGGAGGCCTGGTGGAGGAGGGGGAGGAGAGCAGGTCACACTCTTCATACTGCTCCCCAACACCCGACCTCTGCCCCAGCAGCCTCCTCTTCTCCAGGTCCAGCTTCATGAGGGTGTGCAGGTAGTGTGTTCGCACGCGCAGAGGGTTGAATTCGATGCGGCCCGCCGAGTTCCTACAGCCATCCCGAGAGCAGCCACAGGGGAAAGACATCCTGTCCACCTGGGAAGAGAACATATGTGGAAATAGAGAGAATATACGCAGTTATACTGTATTTTACTGAATATTATATGTCTGCCATCTGTACTAGGGTTGAAAAGCAGGAACCAGCATACCAAGATTTCCCGCCCAAACCTACTCCCTTTTCCCGAGATAAATAACTGTGAGAAACTGCTCAATTATAATACATTATTTCTATGAACAGCATGACGTGAAATGGAACTGTTAAATTATATGCAATGTCTAAATATGGCTTCTCTACGGCCTTCTCTCTGCTATCTGCATGATCAATCATCAACGCTCAGGGTGGGGACAGACAGCGCATCTCAGTATGGAGCGCAGTTCACAATGCATGTATCATCTATCTCATCATGGTAAAAACAATATTGTGAGGTAGGCCTACATTTGCTGCAGCATAGCCTATGCTACAGAAATATAACAACTGAATTTGTGTCTAATTTGCACATCTCCATCTAGCATTCGGGATCACCTTATTTTTTTAATGTAAAGATTATTATTTTTTAATTGCAGCTCCAGAGTTTTAAAACAGCCTATCACACGAATATCGTGTCTCTTATCGCACTCTTTCAATTGTGGGCCGCCCCATGGGCCTCCCGGTCGCGGCCAGCTGCGACAGAGCCTGGACTCGAACCCAGAATCTTTGGTGGCACAGCTAACACTGCGATGCAGTGCCTTAGACCACTGCGCCACCCGGGAGGCTGGTAAAACATTTCTGCAGCATTTAAGTTCCCCAAGAACACAGTGGCCTCCATCATTCTTAAATGGAATTAGTTTGGAACCACCAAGACTCTTCCTAGAGCTGGCTGCCTGTACAGACTGAGCAATAGGGGGAGAAGGACCTTGGTCAGGGAGGTGCTCAAGAACCCGATGGTCACTCTGACAGAGCTCCAAAGTTCCTCTGTGAAGATATATGGTTGTCCTTCTGGAAGGTTCTCCTATCTCTGCAGATCTCCACTAATCAGGCCATTATGGTATAGCCACTCCTCAGTAAAAGGCACATGACAGCCCACTTGGAGTTTGCCAAAAGGCAGCTAAAGGACTCAGACCATAAGAAATAAGATTCTCTGGTATGATGAAACCAAGATTGAACTCTTTCGCCTGAATGCCAAGTGTCACGTCTGGAGGAAACCTGGCACCATTCCTACAGTGAAGCATGGTGGTGATGTTTTTCAGCAGCAGTGACTGGGAGACTAGTCAGGATCGAGGGAAAGATGAACGGAGCAAAGTACAGAGAGATCCTTGATGAAAACCTGCTCCAGAGCACTCAGGACCTCAGACTGGGGCGAAGGTTCACCTTCAAACAGGACAACAACCCTAAGCACACAGCCAAGACATTGCAGGAGGGGCTTCGGGACAAGTCTCTGAATGTCCTTGAGTGGCCCAGCCAGAGCCCTGTTTTTGCTTTGTCATTATTGATGAGGGAAAAAAACGATTTCATCAATTTTAGAATAAGGCTATAATGTAACAAAATGTGGTAAAAGTCAAGGGGTCTGAATACTTTCCGAATGCACTGTACAAAAAATTAAGAACACCTAGTCTTTCCATGACATTGACTGACCAGCTGAATCCAGGTTAAAGCTATGATCCCCTATTAATGTCACTTGTTAAATCCACTTCAATCAGTGTAGATGAAGGGGAGGAGACAGGTTAAAAAAGGATGTTGAAGTCTTGAGACATGGATTGTGTATGTGTGCCATTCAGACGGTGAATAGGCAAGACAAAATATGTAAGTGCCTTTGAATGGGGTATGGTAGTAGGTGCCAAGCGCACCGGTTTGTGTCAAGAACTGCAACGCTGCTGGGTTTTTCATGCTAAACAGTTTCCCATGTGTATCAAAAATTGGCCACCACCCAAAAGATATTCAGCCAGCTTGACAACAGTGGGAAGCATTGGAGTCAACATGGGCCAGCATCCCTGAGGACCACTTGGACACCTTGTAGAGTCCATGCCCTGATGAATTGAGGCTGTTCTAAGAGCAAAAGGGGGGCTGCAACTCAATATTAGGTAGGTAATCTTAATCTTTTGTACACTCAGTGCATGTGTATATAAATATATATAGTAAATGTCCTAGCCTTCCTCTTTCTGGCCGTATTAGCCTTATATTTAGCTAATGAATGATGGGTTATGCATAAGCTTCTAACTTATAGCATCTGTCTCTTGCACAATACGCACCTGCGCTCACCTTCACGCACGTCGCACAAAACTGGGGGAAATATTATGACAGGTATATATGCGTCAGCCTATTAATTATAAAAATGTAAATATGTCCTATTATATTTTCAAATTAAAATCTAATTCGCTAGCCTACAATTGTAACTTTGTAGGCCACATGTCCTGCACCAGCATGGCATGTTCTCTCCCAGCTTCATGGTTTGAAGGAAGTGTGTAATTCCAGTCCATATAATACAGTATAATACAGTACAGTAATACAGTCCACACTCAAAAAGATTAGCCTACTGGAGCATGTTTCATTTATTTACCTAAGATAGCATCACTACATCTATGGGCTATTATGTTTTTCTGACTCTTGCGTAATGTGCGGTAGCTTATAGGGTATATCATAGGCTATGTATTGGATAACAGAACAATCATTTGGGCTTGGGCTCATAAATGTCTTTAATATATGTCTCCTCAGGCTGAGGTAGCAACAGGCTTGAATTTTTATGCCGATCAAAGCTTTAATCAAATCCAGACATATTTATATGCTTTAAAATTACACTTCCAGTTTGAGCAGGAAAATACCAGGTTACCCAGGAGAAAAGTGATGTATTTTCGGGATGGAACATTTGTCAAATACTGGGAAAATATTAAATCCTAATCTGTACTGAGTGCTGTACAGATACATCTCACGCACAAACACACACCTGGCACTTGATGCCAGCCTGGCTGCACCCACAGTGGCGGGGGTCACAGTAGAAGCGGCAGTCACATCCACACTCCTCCCTGGACAGCCTGATGGTTCGTAGCTCAGCCTTCTCCCGGGCATCTATGCGGGCGTTACCAGAAGCCCTGAGGAGAGCGCGGCGCCGCTTGGTGGGCAGCGGCTGCAGGAAGAAGCAGTCATCCACCTCCACCCCCTCCACGTCAAGGTCATCGTCTGATACATTGTCAAGGGTCAGCAGGTCAGCCTGGGCACACTCCACCGTACCATTACGTGTCAGCTGGAGGTGATGGGGTGAATAAAGAATACATACAGAACATTAAAACAAACAATCACACATACAAAGCTCACTAAGGGTGGAATTCTGACTGGGGATGCATGCACATAACTCAAGTTTTAGTGCAAATCTTCCATTGATATCAACACATGATTTATGCAATTGTAAAGTTAAATGTGCCTGCATCCCAATTATGATTCTAATCTGAACAGGGATTTCTCATTTAAACCCAAGGAGGTCCTTTAAAATGTAACTAAATATCAATGTTTGACCTCACCTTCATCTTGCGAGCGTTGAGCTTCTGCTGGCGGAGATGTTGACGCAGGGCGTGGCGGTGACTGGTCTCTTGCTCGCAGGCAAACTCTCCCAGGGTGTAGCTGCGGATGGAGCAGTGGTGGCGAGCCATGCCCAGGGAACTGCCTCCCTGGCTGGGCACGCTGGTGAAGCCCTGCCGTCTGGGGAAGTAGTACACCGTCACCACATCAAACCGCACCCGCTTCCGGCCTGGAGAGGGCTTGTGACGTCTTAAGATGGAGGTCGCTGGGTAGGGAAGGAGGAGGAGAAAAGAACAGGGAAGAAAAAAGGGTAAGGATGGATGACCAGTTTCCATAAACAGATTATAACCACAGATAGTATAAGGGTTATTATAGAGTAATATTCCACCATACACTTTAACACCAAGCCTATTTCAGCTGGACTTGAAATTCACTTTTCATTTTGCTAACTATTTGCCTAGTGCAGTCAGTAGGCCTACATACATCAGTCTTTGGCGAGTAACTTAGCCAACAAGTACTGCCGGTTTTACGGTAGCCTAGCCCTTACGTATGAGTGCAGTACTGGAGGGGGGGTTGAGGCTATCACAGCTGTCAGCGCTGTCACTGCTGGAGATGTCATCGTCCGAGTCCTTGGGCGTAGAGTATGGAGAGCCACTGTCCACCTCCTCGAATCTTCGCTTGAGGCTGAGAGATGAAACTGCCTCCATGGAAACTTGGCGTCTGAAGGTGGAGAGACAGACAAACTTATGGTCAGAGACAGGCAGTTGGCAGTCGTCCCAAAGAGATAAAGAGAGAGAGAGAGAGAGAGAGAGAATCAGTCTGGCACATGCGTAGGTAAACCATTGGAAAGACTTCATGAATACAATAGCGAAGGTCAGTGAGGCATATAACAAATAAGACTTTCATCAAGCCAAGACATTTGAGAATCAGACAGTAGGCATAGTAATAATACATACAGTTGAAGTCGAAAGTTTACATACTTAGGTTGGAGTCATTAAAACTCATTTTTCAACCACTCCACAAATTTCTTGTTAATAAACTATTGTTTTGGCAAGTCGGTTAGGAAATCCACTTTGTGCATGACAAGTAATTATTCCAAACATTTTTACAGACAGATTATTTCACTTATAATTCACTGTATCACAATTCCAGTGGGGCAGAAGTTTACATACACTAAGTTGACTGTGCCTTAAAACAGCTTGGAAAATACCAGAAAATGATGTCATAGCTTTAGAAGCTTCTGATAGGCTAATTGACATCATTTGAGTCAATTGGAGCTGTACCTGTGGATGTATTTCAAGGCCTACCTTCAAACTCAGTGCCTCTTTGCTTGACATCATAGGAAAATAAAAAGAAATCAGCCAAGACCTCAGAAAAAATATTGTAGACCTCCACAAGTCTGGTTCATCCTTGGGAGCAATTTCCAAACGCCTGAAGGTACCACGTTCATCTGTACAAACAATAGTACGCAAGTATAAACACCATGGGACCACTCAGCCGTCATACTGCTCAGGAAGGAGACGCCTTCTGTCTCCTAGAAATGAAGGTACTTTGGTGTGAAAGGTGCAAATCAATCCCAGAACAACAGCAAAGGACCTTGTGAAGATGCTCGAGGAAACAGGTACGAAAGTATCTACAGTGGGGAGAAGAAGTATTTGATACACTGCCGATTTTGCAGGTTTTCCTACTTACAAAGCATGTAGAGGTCTGTAATTTTTATCATAGGTACACTTCAACTGTGAGAGACGGAATCCAGAAAATCACATTAGAAAAACGCATTATATGATTTTTAAATAATAAATTATTTCTGGATTTTTGTTTTAGATTCCGTCTCTCACAGTTGAAGTGTACCTATAATAAAAATGACAGACCTCTACATGCTTTGTAAGTAGGAAAACCTGCAAAATCGGCAGTGTATCAAATACTTGTTCTCCCCACTGTATATCCACAGTAAAACGAGTCCTATATCGACATAACCTGAAAGGCCGCTCAGCATCTAGATGTGTATAAGAGACACATACAGATCTTCTCCAGATCCTTCAGGTTTCGAGGCTGTCTCTGGGCAATACGGACTTTCAGCTCCCTCCAAAGATTTTCTATTGGGTTCAGGTCTGGAGACTGGCTAGGCCACTCCAGGACCTTGAGATGCTTCTTACGGAGCCACTCCTTAGTTGCCCTGGCTGTGTGTTTCGGGTCGTTGTCATGCTGGAAGACCCAGCCACGACCCATCTTCAATGCTCTTACTGAGGGAAGGAGGTTGTTGGCCAAGATCTCGCGATACATGGCCCCATCCATCCTCCCCTCAATACGGTGCAGTCGTCCTGTCCCCTTTGCAGAAAAGCATCCCCAAAGAATGATGTTTCCACCTCCATGCTTCACGGTTGGGATGGTGATCTTGGGGTTGTACTCATCCTTCTTCTTCCTCCAAACACGGCGAGTGGAATTTAGACCAAAAAGCTCTATTTTTGTCTCATCAGACCACATGACCTTCTCCCATTCCTCCTCTGGATCATCCAGATGGTCATTGGCAAACTTCAGACGGGCCTGGACATGCGCTGGCTTGAGCAGGGGGACCTTGCGTGCTCTGCAGGATTTTAATCCATGACGGCGTAGTGTGTTACTAATGGTTTTCTTTGAGACTGTGGTCCCAGCTCTCGTCAGGTCATTGACCAGGTCCTGCCGTGTAGTTCTGGGCTGATCCCTCACCTTCCTCATGATCATTGATGCCCCACGAGGTGAGATCTTGCATGGAGCCCCAGACTGAGGGTGATTGACCGTCATCTTGAACGTCTTCCATTTTCTAATAATTGCGCCAACAGTTGTTGCCTTCTCACCAAGCTGCTTGCCTATTGTCCTGTAGCCCATCCCAGCCTTGTGCAGGTCTACAATTTTATCCCTGATGTCCTTACACAGCTCTCTGGTCTTGGCCATTGTGGAGAGGTTGGAGTCTGTTTGATTGAGTGTGTGGACAGGTGTATTTTATACAGGTAACGAGTTCAAACAGGTGCAGTAAATACAGGTAATGAGTGGAGAACAGGAGGGCTTCTTAAAGAAAAACGAACAGGTCTGTGAGAGCCGGAATTCTTACTGGTTGGTAGGTGATCAAATACTTATGTCATGCAATAAAATGCAAATGAATTACTTAAAAATCATCTCTCACAGTTGAAGTGTACCTATAATAAAAATGACAGACCTCTACATGCTTTGTAAGTAGGAAAACCTGCAAAATCGGCAGTGTATCAAATACTTGTTCTCCCCACTGTATATCCACAGTAAAACGAGTCCTATATCGACATAACCTGAAAGGCCGCTCAGCAAAGAAGAAGCCACTGCTCCAAAACCACCATAAAAAAAACAGACTACAGTTTACAACTGCACATGGGGACAAAGATCGTACTTTTTGGAGAAATGTCCTCTGGTCTGATGAAACTAAAGTAGAACTGTTTGGCCATAATGACCATCGTTATGTTTGGAGGAAAAAGGGGGAAGCTTGCAAGCCAAAGAACACCATCCCAACCGTGAAGCACGGGGGTTGCAGCATCATGTTGTGGGGGTGCTTTGCTGCAGGAGGGACTGGTGCACTTCACAAAATAGATGGCATCATGAGGCAGGAAAATGATGCGGATATATTGAAGCATCATCTCAAGACATCATTCAGGAAGTTAAAGCTTAGATGAAAATGGGTCTTCCAAATGAACAATGACCCCAAGCATACTTCCAAATTTGAGGCAAAATGGCATAAGGACAACAAAGTCAAGGTATTGGAGTGGCAATCACAAAGCCTTGACCTCAATCCTATAGAAAATTTGTAGGCAGAACTGAAAAAGCGTGTGCGAGCAAGGAGGCCTACAAACCTGACTCAGTTACACCAGCTCTGTCAGGAGGAATGGGCCAAAATTCACCCAACTTATTGGGGAAGCTTGTGGAAGGCTAACTGAAATGTTTGGCCCAAGAAAAACAATTTAAAGGCAGTGCTACCAAATACTAATTGAGTGTATGTAAACTTCTGACCCACTGGGAAGGTGATGAAAGAAATAAAAGCTGAAATAAATAATTCTCTCTACTATTATTCTGACATTTCACATTCTTAAAATAAAGTGGTGATCCTAACTGACCTAAGACAGGGAATTTTTACTAGGATTAAATGTCAGCAATTGTGAAAAACTGAGTTGAACTGTATTTGGCTAAGGTGTATGTAAACTTCCGACTTCAACTGTACATCCTATGGGGCTATCTGAATAACAAAATATGATATAAATCTCACTGTAAATGTTTATAAACATCTGTTAATTAAATCAAATCTGGATCTGTAAGTACATTCTAAATAGCCTACAGTAGATCAAGAAGAATCCCCGGAGCACGTCTCTGGGCCGTGGGTCGATTCCTCATACCACAACGGAGTGACATCAGCTTTTTGGTATGGTCTCACTCTCCTTTTATCTGTATTCTTACCCCCATCACTCTCTCTCTCATGAAAATCCTGCTTCCAAATCATTGAGTCTGGAAAATAATCACCATGGCAACTAGGAAAGCAGCTAGTTAGAGGTTTACATGAACGGAAAGACAAACTAGCTGTTCTCTAGATAGGCAGCCTTATGTCCCTTTATCTTTTCCTATAAAACATAGTGGGCCCCTTTCAATAGCAGAGGATTTCGATGCCAGGGACAGGAGGCGGCTCTGGCAACAGCAGAGGGTCAAATAAGGCCATGCTGAGACATTTGAACAGACTCCCTCTATACATGTTTGTGACCCTTTCATGGTTTCAATGATCTTCACTATCATATAAATAGCATCCCATCCCATGAGATTAAAACCAAGCGTCAGAATTCAAATCTGATTTTATGGCCCTATGGAAAATATGGGACTGCAACGAATCGCTTCTCTGTTGAAGTTTCAGTGGAAGCTAGCCTATTCATTACTACATATACAGTGGGGCAAAAAAGTATTTAGTCAGCCACCAATTGTGCAAGTTCTCCCACTTAAAAAGAGGAGAGAGGCCTGTAATTTTCATCATAGGTACACTTCAACTATGACAGACAAAATGAGAAAGAAAAAAATCCAGAAAATCACATTGTAGGATTTTTTATGAATTTATTTGCAAATTATAGTGGAAAATAAGTATTTGGTCAATAACAAAAGTTTATCTCAATACTTTGTTATATACCCTTTGTTGGCAATGACAGAGGTCAAATGTTTTCTGTAAGTCTTCACAAGGTTTTCACACACTGTTGCTGGTATTTTGGCCCATTCCTCCATGCAGATCTTCTCTAGAGCAGTGATGTTTTGGGCTGTTGCTGGCAACACGGACTTTCAACTCCCTCCAAGATTTTCTATGGGTTGAGATCTGGAGACTGGCTAGGCCACTCCAGGACCTTGAAATGCTTCTTACGAAGCCACTCCTTCGTTGCCGGCGGTGGTTTGGGATCATTTTCATGCTGAAAGACTCAGCCACGTTTCATCTTCAATGCCCTATGATGGAAGGAGGTTTTCACTCAAAATCTCACGATACATGGCCCCATTCATTCTTTCCTTTACACGGATCAGTCCTCCTGGTCCCTTTGCAGAAAAAACAGCCCCAAAGCATGATGTTTCACCCCTATGCTTCACAGTAGGTATGGTGTTCTTTGGATGCAACTCAGCATTCTTTGTCCTCCAAACACAACCAGTTGAGTTTTTACCCAAAAAATAATTTTGGTTTCATCTGACCATATGACATTCTCCCAATCTTCTTCTGGATCATCCAAATGCTCTCTAGCAAACTTCAGACGGGCCTGGACATTACTGGCTTAAGCAGGGGGACACGTCTGGCACTGCAGGATTTGAGTCCCTGGCGGCGTAGTGTGTTACTGATGTAGGCTTTGTTACTTTGGTCCCAGCTCTCTGCAGGTCATTCACAGGTCCCCCCGTGTGGTTCTGGGATTTTTGCTCACCGTTCTTGTGATCATTTTGACCCCACAGGGTGAGATCTTGCGTGGAGCCCCAGATCGAGGGAGATTATCAGTGTCTTGTATGTCTTCCATTTCCTAATAATTGCTCCCACAGTTGATTTCTTCAAACCAAGCTGCTTACCTATTGCAGATTCAGTCTTCCCAGCCTGGTGCAGGTCTACAATTTTGTTTCTGGTGTCCTTTGACAGCTCTTGGTCTTGGCCATAGTGGAGTTTGGAGTTGACTGTTTGAGGTTGTGGACAGGTGTCTTTTATACTGATAACAAGTTCAAACAGGTGCCATTAATACAGGTAATGAGTGGAGGACAGAGGAGCCTCTTAAAGAGAAGTTACAGTTCTGTGAGAGCCAGAAATCTTGCTTGTTTGTAGGTGACCAAATACTTATTTTCCACCATAATTTGCAAATAAATTCATTAAAAATCCTACAATGTGATTTTCTGGATTTTTTTCTTTCTCATTTTGTCTGTCATAGTTGAAGTGTACCTATGATGAAAATTACAGGCCTCTCTCCTCTTTTTAAGTGGGAGAACTTGCACAACTGGTGGCTGACTAAATACTTTTTTGCCCCACTGTAGAGATTGCATTGCAAGTAAATGTGTCTCCATTTGTCTTTTACAGTGGAAAATTGTTACATGCATATTACACGTTAGGTATTACCTGTCACAGAATTACCTTACAGGAGGCAGCACCAATCTCCTACACAAAACATGCTGTGGTTATTGCAGAAAGTTGTAATCCCCCCCTAAATATCACAAAAATATTTGACTGATACAATTACAACCATGCAGGTTAATCACAATCAAGAGGGTGGCCAGACAGCCAACATCAGTTAATGGCTAGCCTATTACATACAGAGGACAATGTATCAGGCCTTGATTTTCATACTGTGAGCTTGTAGGCCTAATAAAACAAAAGCTGTTCAATACAACTGTTCATCATTTAGCCTGGCATTAAACCACCAGGTTGCAGTAATGGCTATCAGAAAAAACTAAATGTTACATCTCATGATGATGACCTAATCAAATTGAACCAAATTAGAGTACCATAGACTATTCTAGTATCGGGAATGACAATAATGGGCATAGGCTAGACTCAATCTTCTACAATTATAAGAGTAAAAGAAGACTAGCCTATAGGCATATTGTTTGGTAGACTACTACAGAAACTGTGAGACTGTGCCTTGTTTCCAAAATTCCTGACTGCGTGCAATATAATTTGTAGGAGCGTCCTAAAGCTACGCACAGTCGACTACGTGCTGATAATAAACCTTAAAAACGTCGGAGTGCCGAAAACGACAGCAATCTATATTTTGTAAATGGACTGACGCTCGACAGACTGGGTGCAGTAGGAAATAATGTAGCTAAATCTAATTGTCAGACATAGGAGCCTCTAAAGACCCCGTCTCTCCAGCATACCATCTCACCCCCATCACTAACATACAATGGCAAACTGCCCAGGCTCATAAAACGTTAAACCCAAGTGCCTTCCTTACCTTAAGCAGAAAAAAGATCCTCTCTTCTCCCGATCAACTGCTGAACGTTCCTTTTATTCACGGAKGATTGTTCATGGATCTTGTAACGCCCTATTTAGATTTTTTCATATTTTTTACTGACAGTTTTAGGCTCTTTCTTTCGAGATGTAACGATAGGCTAACGATTGTTTTTAAGTAAAACTGTTGTTAATTTGTTCAGTATGAATGCTTATTTCTGCATTTGTAGGCTACACCGGCTTCAAGTAGATATTGGACTACATAAAGGAAATGTATTTTATGGTCGCTTCCAGGAGTGTATGTTCCATTTAACTTTGACGTAGCAATCCTGTATAGCCGGGGCAGACGGTGGGAAAGAAGGACGTCAAGTTTAATTAACATTTATTAGGCTATTGACATTCTTTTCTACTAAGTTGTAAAAAATGGGAGACAACTGCCGGATGCCTTATCTTCCAGGTTTGAACCTTTAAATGCTTGCATTGGAAGAGCATCCGCTGACATCTGTATTCTTTCTTTTCAAGGGCGGTTTCAATCGGCCCAACGTCGTTTTTCTTCAAGTATAATGGCCGTTATCCCCCCTCGCCTTATTTGGTACAGAAATGTCACAGAATTTTAGCCGATTGACGTCCTCCTTTTCCTCGCCTCTGCCCCGGTTTGTTACAATGTAACAATAGAATAAAGAACGCCAGCGTGTAGCCATATATACTCATTGTGACATCACAAACATACCATGCACCACGTATCCTGGGAAGTGTAGTCCTAATGATCCCTTTGTCCATTCTTTGCGATCGTGCGTTGCATAACAAGGTTTCAAATAATTATTCTAGTAATAATGATAAACAATAAAACACTTTTAGATTACACGAATGACTCGGTTATATTTTAAATCATCGTTTTGGAGTTAGAAACATACGCCTTATATTTCACACATTCCTCTCTAGGTATTCCCTCGTACCAAAAAGACCATAGCAACCAACATGGTTACCAAATGTACATAAAACAACGTATGAATAGGAGTATTTCTGGCATGGGGTTAGACTTATCCAGCTATTGTGCCGAACAAGGAGTCCAAGGACAGACCAAACACATTCAATATATTAAAAAAATCTACATTGATTGCCCTAATATTGGCCAAACATATAAAGTTAACTCTGGAATTCTTTTCAGGCGTAAAATACCTGCTTATACAGAACTCAAAAGCTTGAGGAATATAGGAATAATACAATTAAAAAAACATTACAAAAGGCATTACAAAAAAAATACAAACAGGCAATGAATAGGTAACTAGTTTAATCATTCTGATGACTTGAGCGAGGGGCAAAGCTGGACATCTAAATATCACGCAATCGATATTCTGGAAGCGTTCAGTTGAACTTGATTGAATGGGAACCAACTCTAGCTTTACACGTGCAGGTTTATCAAGCCCTATACAACCCACTGCTATGTATTAGTGGCAATATCCAAAAACAATGCAAAGAGTGGTTCTCTAAACAAGGAAGGAACACATCTGTTAGAAAGGTTATAAAACAGCTAAAAGTAAGACATGATTCAAATATTTTAAACAATTGTCTACTTAAAATAAAGGTTTGAGAATTGTCCAAAACCTTTGTAATGAGACTGTAAAGTGATAAATACAGTATGATGTAAGTAGGGATAGCAGGCAAGACAGAGACTGGTAAGTTGCTGGTGTTGCCACTGTGTGGTGTCACTAACAAAGAAAGACTGTGTCAATCAGATTAATGTATACATTTGAGTCATTTAGCATTTTTTACCTAGTCGGCTCAGGGATGTGAGGGCCATATCATGACGAAAAGACCAGTATCCTGACACGGTCTTGACAGTGTTCAAAAGCTGCACAGATGTTCTCTCACAAGTAATAGAGGAGGACACAGGACTGTGGGCTTTCACAGGAGCACAGCACTCACTGGAAGAGGACCGAGAGGGGTTCTCATGGGCCTTTTCTCAAYTASATTTGCTCAACTCCTGCATCCTCTCTTGCCTCCTTTTGAAAAAGGGAATCGAGGAGATGTGGCAAGGAGATTGAACGTGGATGAAAATACTTGTTTGAAATAAGAAGCTCCTTCTCCACTCGCGCGTCATCAGGCAAATTACGTTTACAGGGGTGGATCCCAAAATAAATGTTGTGCAAGACATTTTATAGAAAAAAGGATAAGTAGCATATCTCTTAAATGTGTGCATGATTTTCTCCTCTGACAACACAAAACACGTTTTTCAAAGGGGGTGTGGCAAATATCAAAACTCTTTTGTGGTAGAATACACTTGTGCTTCCTCGCCAAAAGGAGGCTACTGAGGGGAGGATTATCTTCCGTTTGCCTACTACAGATTTTACACAGTCCTCGACCACTTATCAGTTTCCAGGTCAGAGGAGAGAACAGAGGACAGACTTTCACCCAAACGAGAAAAGGACATAGGCTGCTGGTGTCACTTTCATGACCTATTATGACACCAATTCCTGTTAAGGTTCTCTTTCCCGTGTCGTAGCTACGTAACCATGGCCACGGTACTCACAAACTGGTTCCTTGGTGTCAAGCCAGGCAGCCTAGCAGTAGGAGATGGAGACCAATGTATAAGAACTCTGTATCTCTTGTTGTGGATCCCGTTTCATGTGACAGCAAACTCCTTGATTTTGAAGAATAGAACTTTGGCAAACCAGCTGCTCATCATGATGCACTATTAGTGGCAGGGTATCTTCATTCCATTCTCTTTTTCAAACACATGAGCAGCGAAGAAGGAAAATGCAACCGTTTTAAAAGGGTTTCTAGCAAGGGAGGAAACTGAAGCGTGTTGCTTCAATATGGCAGCTCAAATAGAGTCAGTCACTGCTTTAAAATAAGACAAGGTATCAAGGATGGGCAAGCTACTTCAGTCAAACATTCCCCATAGCATGGGCCTCTAGAGAATCAAACAGGTCATCTTCAGCAGTCCAGGAATATCAGGGGCAGAGTCTGTAGAAGGGCTTGCAGGGTTGAGTCTAAAGGACAGAGCAGGGGTTAGGCAATCCCCCAGACAGTCTTCATTTCAGGATGATGTGGTAGCCGTCATTCGTCTCGGCTGTTGATAAAGAAATGGAGCCAAAGTCATGAAGGGTGATACCGAAAACATTTCTCCACTCCCCAATATTTGTGGCAAAAGAAAATGGATTGAATGACTCTCATACCTTTCATTGTGTCCAAAACAAAACATACTTCATCCTGGAAGTTTTGAATCATCTGTGAGAAATGAGAGATTCCATCTTAGAGGCCAGGAACAGTGTACACATTAGGACTCAGACTTAAGGCAGACTGATCCAGAAACAAAAGGCTGTCTAAAAATCAGACCCTATTCAGTAGTGCACCACTTCTGAGACGAGCCATACCTCGTCACTGACCAGGACATGTATACCAGTGGGTCCCTGTTTAAAGATCTGACTGATCTGTCTGGGTGAGATGTTGAATAGCTGAGCGATCTTCTCTGTCAGCTCAACTGCTGTCAAGTCCTCCAGGTAGATGGCATGGTACACTGCAAAAGAAAACAGAAGTGTACAAGGATATATATTGTCAATCATTTTCATAACACCCTATGTATCTAACAGTGTATTATGCCGTAACATCAGAGCTATCCTTATGCTATCATTTGGCGCATTGCGCCGCCATCAGCAAGTAAGTAAGCAAGCATGTGTTATGAATGCTTTATATATAGAACACACACACACCGAAGAAAGTGCTGCTAGCTGTGTCTCCGTTCTCATGTTTCTGCTGCTGTTCCCGAGCCTGCTGGGACTCCTGGCACACATACACCGTCAGCCTGGGACGTACCACTCTGCGCGCACACACAGAAATGAGCTGACACGAGAAACTTCTCACACTCAATAATTGATTAAATTCAATAGGCATTTCCATATTGCAGTATGAATGGTGCAATATGGAAGTAGAGTGGTAAGGAAGTACACCTACCGGCCTTTCAGTGCGTTGAAGAGCCTAATACCATCTGCTGGCCCACAGATCTGAATGACATCTTCCCTGGTCAGCTTCAACAGATCTGCCCCTGGAACATAGAACAATCAGTCTAATACTCAAAGAATATAGATATTATTTCAGACTGACTTCCACAACATGACAACAAAGTTGAGAATATAAATTCACCGCAAGAAATTATATATTGACCTTCTTACCTGAGAAATTAGTGAAGAGCCGACAGAACGGTGAAAAGCGGTTTCTATGTAGCCACTGCTGAGCATCCTGTGGTGTTGCCGCAGGTAACAGGTTCTATTTGTTCCAAAAGAGACGCAGACAGGCAGGGCAAAAGCCATCAAATTATGTTGTTAAACTGTGGATTTGTTTTAAAAGTGTACAATCAATTCCACTGTAAGGTCAGATATATACAGCCAGGTAGGAGTAGTTTCTCTGAGCTAACCCATCCCACAACATGCTAAAAGGAGGAATAAAGCCCCATTACAATGTCAGAGTAGATAGAATATCACTGTAGCAGTTATCCACTTCTGCACAGAAACACACAAAGAATGAATCAAATAAAAATTGTTTGTCATCTTGTTCAATTGTTCTACACGTAAACAGATCTGCTCGGAGCCTGGTCAGAGAAGAAGTGTGTGCAATACATATCCCACCTTTGCTTTAAAAAGGCAAAACGATTCAACATTCAAACTAGAAAAATCATTAAATAAATTAATATATACCTGATGGACACTTTCAATGTCTCTTGTAAGCAGATGGGTCGACAACTGTAAGGCATAATGTCTCAATTTTTAAATTGTATTTTATCAACCCCCCCCCCCCCCCCCCCCCAAGCCCCCAAAAACCTTGCTTATGTATTTCTGTCTAAAATGGGGGTAAAACACAAGGGGTGATATTTTGACAGTGCAATCAGCGAGGCTATTGTCAAAATATATCTTATCACTATCAACACTCAGCACTGCATTTATTTCAAAACTAGTTTACATGTATGACTATTACATACATCATGAAGAGGTGTTGTTATAAATACTGGTACAAGTACTCTGAGTATTAAAGTAGCCTGGTCCCAGAACTATTTTAGCTCTTGCCAACTCAATTGCCAATGTTTGGCATGACAATGAGTGACAAGGAGTTTGCATGATAGCACAAACAGATTGGCACTCAGGCTAAAATCAGTCTTCTTTGACACAAACGCCACTTATGTCAAAAATTAAAGTGGGCCTTAGGGAGAGTTAAGGTAGATGTTGCTGCCTAATACTAGTGAAGACATCACAACTATGAAATAACACATATGGAATCATGTAGTAACCAAAAAAGTGTTAAACAAATCAAAATATATTTTATATTTGAGATTCTTCAAAGTAGCCACCCTTTTCCTTGATGACAGCTTTGCACACTCTTGGCATTCTCTCAACCAGCTTCATGAGGTAGTCACCTGGAATGCATTTCAATTAACAGGTGTGCCTTGTTAAAAGTTAATTTGTGGAATTTCTTTCCTTCTAATGCGTTTGAGCCAATCAGTTGTGTTGTGACATGGTAGGGGTGGTATACAGAAGATAGCCCTATTTGGTAAAATACCAAGTCCATATTATGGCAAGAACAGCTCAAATAAGCAAAGAGAAAATGACATTCCATCATCACTTTAAGACATGAAGATCAGTCAATGCGGAACATTTCATGAACTTTAAAGTTTCTTCAAGTGCACGGTCTGATTTATTTAGAATTTAAGGCACACTTAACCAGCATGGCTACCACAGCATTCTGCAGCGACACGCCATCCCATCTGGTTTGCGCTCAGTGGTACTATCATTTAATTTTCAACAATACAATGACCCAACACACCCCCAGGCTGCGTAAGGGCTATTTGACCAAGAAGGAGAGTAATGGAGTGCTGAATCAGATGACCTGGCCTCCACAATCACCCAACCTCAACCCAATTGAGATGGTTTGGGATGAGTTGGACCGCAGAGTTAAGGAAAAGCAGCCAACAATTTCTCAGCATATGTGGGAACTCCTTCAAGACTGTTGGAAAAGCATTCCAGGTAAAGCTGGTTGAGAGAATGCCAAGAGTGTGCAAAGCTGTCATCAAGGCAAAGGGTGGCTACTTCAAGGAATCTCAAATATGTTCTGATTTGTTTAACACTTTTTTGGTAGAAAATAGTACAAATAAAGAAAATCCCTTGAATGAGTAGGTGTCTAAACTTTTGACTGGTACTGTACTTATCAGCATTATCAGACAGCAAGCAATAGGGTTAATAAGTGCAATCAATAATTTAAAGATTATATATTATACATCAGTGAATATTGCACACTCCCACATTCTGTTTGAGTCTGTCTAAACCATGAAGTCTGCATCTTTAATCAAAGTCAGACATTTAGAAAATGTTGGAAACTTACAATCGTATCAGTCAGACAGCTTTCAATCTATATTGGATAATAATGCGGGAGAAAGAAGGGAGAAAAGGTGTACATACCCTTTATAAAACTGAACTGATAGGTGCATAGACATGGATGTATAGGCTTATTTCAAGGTCTGTTTCCATCTATCAACCGTATTAATAATTTGGGATGTGCGTCATACAATAGATTCTTTATGGAGGACGACAGTCTACTGCATTAGTTAAATGGTTGCTTTGATGGACCGAAAAACAAAAGGGCATGTTTCATCCATGTATTAGTAACTGGAATCTAGGAACTCATGAATGGGGGGGGGGGGGATCACAATTCTTGCACTAGTCAAAAATAATAGAACTGTTCAAAGCAAATAGACCTATCCAACTTTTATGACACTTCTCATTCTGCAGGTTCTTATAAAGTAGTCTGGTATTCTAACCCAAATCTGACGAGACTTATCCATGCATCACCTTTCCTTTTCACAAAGAATTTCAGACAGAAAACCAATACAGTATTGCCATATATATTCATTATTTTGTTAAATATGTTCGACTACATGCAAATGTGATCAATGGAAAATGGGTACACAAATGGACAGCTCTCTCATGCGAAAACATAATGATGTCATGTTAAAGTGTGTGCTGCTTTGAAATTAAAACAACATGTAATGATTGCAAAGTCATTCTCAGCCTCAGTCCTCATTCTTTCAGTTTAGTTTAATCTCCCACTATAGACACTTTTCTACAGTATTTCACTAGTCCTGCTGCCAACAGCAAAAGCATGACCACAATGTGTCAACTTCAGTTATGTGAAAGAAGCTGGACTTTAAACATGTAGATATGGGGTTAGTTTGAAGGGATGGAGCAGGAGATGATGAGCCTTGGGTGGGTTTAGGACACACAATGGGACGTACTTACATCTGCCACCTGAACAACTGGCTCTGGCTGGTGACCGGGGGATCCATTTCTGGGAAGGACAGAGAAAAATTACTTGAAAATGTTGGGAGGGACTTAATGGGAGTAGATGGAAAACAAACAGAAATTCCAAAATCAAACAAAAAAAACTGTTGTATTAGACATTGCACCCCCATAATATTATATAAATTAGCAGTGTGGTTCAGAACAGGCTGCATGTTTATGTCCTGATCCCTACCCCTCTGCCACTGGAAAACTGTTGTGTGTGCTGTTGAAGCCAGGCGATGGGGAGTTATTGACATAGGTGACCTCTGGCCAGGGAGAGCACTGCAAGAGAACATTTCTGTTATTCTRGTAGAGAGGGACCTAGGCTCTTTACTTAATCCAGCTCTCCAGATGTTAGTTCTTGATTTCAGAAAGTAATCCTGTGTTGTACATCATTTCTATACATTATGATTAAATTATTGATACAAAAATTAAATGCATAATTTCGTTCATGTTTCTTTATCTCTTAGACATACTGACTACTACCACACCCCTTCCTCTCCAAATCCCTCCACCCCTTTTCCCATTCACTCAACACACTGACTCCAACCTCTGTTAGGATGGTGGTTTCATAGGATGGCTGGTATTTCTCCTTCTCCTGAGGCGCCCTCTTCTCCATCTTCTCTCTGTCCGTCTTCTGCTTCCTGTCTGCACCTTTAGGCTGCCACAGGTGAGGTAAAGTTATGTTTATTATGGATAGCACCATGACAGGGATCAAATGAAGCTAACATCTAATGTACCTTTGAATGACAAAAGTTAACCCATTTTCATTGTTTTTGCTCAGACTTTCTTCTCACCTTGAAGACTTTGACCTGACAGCTGGCAGAATGCTGGTGCTCTGTATACTCGTCGCCATCATTCTCTTTGAAAGTGTCGATCTGAATGCGAAAAGGCACGCCCTTTTCTCCCCCATGCTTCCGCATGGTGAACTCTGTGCTGATGCAGTGAACCTAAAACAAGGATTGTCATGACTATTTGAAAACTGGTGGATGTTGTTTTATTCAATAAAAGAGAGAGCTCTATTTTTTTGAAAACCATTTGTTTCCATTCCATTCAGACAGCCTTGGACTGATGTTAGACGATAAGCTACGACCAACCTTATGAAAACAACTATGTGGGTGTGTTTATCATGCTACCTGGATAAAAACAGAGGTTCTTTTTGATGGGTCCCACAGGAACTCCACCGTGTTAAGCTGAGTAGGGTTAGCCCTGGGGTCGACCATGCCAACTGACATGGGGATATCTGCAATGGAGCAACACGAGACARGTTATCAGAAGGATTGTGTGAGCAAACTAACTACATGTTATGCAGCCTGTTGTCAATCATCATTTCATTCAGTGAAGATACAGCTCTGTGTTATTTAAAGCAATTCCAGTTCCACAGTCTTAAAAACAGCCCTTTCAGTCCTTCTTCACCCACGGTAGTCCAATACCCTTCCCAGACAGAGGCAGAGAGCTCACCCAGGTCGAGGATGCGGTCTCCAGGCCTGTTCCAGCGCCAGCCCTCCAGCTGCTGGTGCTCTGTGTACTGAAGACGCCGGTCATGGAAGACCACTCGGATGATGCTCTGAGGACACACAGAAACATCACTGAGGAACCAGGAAGTACCTGCACTACTGGTAGAAGACATAGGAAATTACAGAATTGGAATAGGCCCAGACAAACAAACGCTCACTCTCATGCCTATGGTCATGACTCATTGTGTTCTTGTTCATCTTACCTTCACCATTTTGCCAGTGATTTCTGGGAGTTCACCCATTTTCCGATTGTCAAGCATTCGAATTTCATAAGACTGTCCTGAAATCAAAAGACATAAGTTCATAAACATACCACATCATTGTCTTGCTATTTCTTTAAATTAGCAACAAATTCACAAGAAAAGCACAATCATGAAAATGGAACACAGACAGATGCTAACCTTGGTTGAGGTAGGTAAGTGTTTCATCGTGCAGTTTGATGGCAGGCGAGGTCGCTGCACACAGAACATACTGGAAAGGAAGAATCTTGTTCTCACTGTCAGGCGGCAGGTTGGACTCCTCCTGCTTAAAGATGGGTAGGGCCAGCACATCGCTGGAGAAAGAGATGCAAGACAACATGGTCAATGAACTGGCAAGCCAAAGTCTTTTACAAGCACATGATATTGGCATAGTATCAACATGTCTGAAACAACTCAACAGGCCTTGAATCTCCCCAGTATGAGACTGAGGGAGGAGACTAATTTCTTAAAATAACCTCCTTTGTAAATTCTGTTACCCATACAATAAATGTAGGCATAGATAAATGTATCACTAGGAGACACTGGAAAAAGGAGAAGTGATATATAACATTTTCTTTCTTTACAGTTAATTAGTTATGATGGTTAAAAACTTGTGGGGGGAAAAAACTACCTTGGTATCCAGCCTGGGTATCTCATCCCCTCTCTCAACATAAGAATTTCACTGACAATAAGGCACTTTCCAGGCACTTCAGTATCATGTAACAGAACACTTACAAAACAAACAAAAGAGCAGTCTGAAAGAGAGAGCCGTATCCCTTACACAAACTGTTCCTGACTGCAAAATCCCAAGTTTTTTAAAATACTTTTTTTCACCTTTATTTAACCAGGAAGGCAAGTTGAGAACAAGTTCTCATTTACAATTGCGACCTGGCCAAGATAAAGCAAAGCAGTTCGACACATACAACAACACAGAGTTACACATGGAGTAAAACAAACATACAGTCAATAATGCAGTAGAAAAATAAGTCTATATACAATGTGAGCAAATGAGGTGAGATAAGGGAGGTAAAGGCTAAAAAAGGCCATGGTGGCGAAGTAAATACAATATAGCAAGTAAAACACTGGAATGGTAGATTTGCAGTGGAAGAATGTGCAAAGTAGAAATAGAAATAATGGGGTGCAAAGGAGCTAAATAAATAAATAAATACAGTAGGGGAAGCGGTAGTTGTTTGGGCTAAATTATAGATGGGCTATGTACAGGTGCATAAGGCCTCCTCTTTTCTGGCATAAGAACAACCCTCAAGAGAGAACTGATGGAAGTTTAGGCCTATGCATGACCAGTGCATACTTTTGGCAGACATTATGCTAATTTTTTCATCGATGAAACATTTGATCTCCATACAGTTTACTGTTTGCAAAACTAGAATATGTAACAAACAGAGTGGACTGTGTTTTGTAGACTTTACCCTTTGACAAAATAAAAAATAAAAAACTGTTGTTTAGGAGTGCAAGGGAAAATGTAGTTTTTGCACACGTGCACTTCACACAGTAGGCGTTCCCTAACTGAAATATGCTACAATGCACCAATAGGCTCTCACTAGATGGTGCATGGCCCTGCCTACCTCCTTGCTTGTTCTGTCCACTATGATTCATTTGCTCCCATTGGAAACGAAAGGCTCTGGTCTATCTTGGGTTAGTTACAAAACATATTTATTTCAATTCTAACATATCAGTGCATTTTCAATAGACTTCCAATGATGATTCATACCTCATACTGTATGCCCCAGCTCCAAGCTCCTGTCCAATGCCAGAGAGACTGGCATCAAAGTCCTGGACCAGACCTGACTCAATCACCTCATCAGTGAGCGGCAACTTCAGAGCCCAAGCCATGGCGACGATACGTGAATCTGATTCCAGTCGAACTTGTCTCAAATTTTAGTCCCTGGCCTCAAAATTCCAATCTGCTAATTTCTTAAAGCCTGGCAGAGGTCTGCTGCTACCAAGCTGGAAGAGAAAAGCCATGATAGATACACCGTTTGGTACCATTATATGTCAGTTTAGCAAGGAGAGTGTAAAGACTATTTGTTTTAATATAGGCCTAGCAAATTAACTGACAGATCATAGATAGTTAGCGATGCCAGATTGTGTGGACAACAAAAAGTAATCACAGCAGACAGGTACTTAACTATCCCTGACAGTCCCACATTGAAGATATTGAAGATAGAATGACTGATAACGTATATGGTGTGTGTAACCGTGAATGTAACATTGCTAGCAATGAAAATKGGGCATACAAGCTGGCTAGCTCAGCAGCTGAGGACCTATCGGACTAAACTCCACCCCACAGTGGCGTTTAGTCCGCTATTGTGGAACTATTGTGGGACTCTGAATGAATGTTAGCTAGCTAACCGTTAACTACTAAACAGGTCAACACATCACAATAGGTTTGTGTTAAATATGAAGTTCGATTATGATAGCACTTCTAGTAATTAGATTACGTTAGCCATCGAACTTACCTTGGAAACCAAGTAAATTGGCTAGCTACTGTAGCTAACTCTGCGACCGTTGCATTCCATGTCTCGGTTGTTCCCTCGTTCTCGCACTATAAACAACATACGATTGCTACCTAACCAGCTAGCTAACTACTCTTCGGGAAAACAGCCCTGTGGACACCGATTATTTGAATATAACGAGCACTAATTAAGTCGTATATGGTAGTTAATTAAATCTACATTAAAATGTATCGTTATACAGACACAAGTCACGAAAAAAAAATGCTTCTTTATCTAGCTAGCTAGACAAATAGCAATTTTCGCAAACCATATCATAGCTGCAAAGCAGTCAAGAATAACTGAGAACTTCCGGGTCACGGATTTTTGGAATCCTTCAGAATAAGAGTCCCGTCCTGTATACTTTGTAAATGAATAATTAGGGGAGAAATTATGGAAATGTGCACAACTATCGATACATTTTATGCTAATTCTCGTACAAAAATTATCAAAAGTATTTATATAAGATATTATGTGATGTATTTGTTTATATAAAACTACTAACTAATATGACCACTATGTAGAAAGGGGAGACTCACAAACATGGATGGTGTTCTCAGTTTTACTCTGTGACCCCACGTGTCACAGGATTCGTCTAAAGTTAACCAATACAAATGAATGGAAGTATRGAGGTAGTTTTGTGCCAACAAAAATAAGGGGTTAAATATGTGAAGAAGAAAAAAAATACTATAATAACAATAATAAATATATTTACAATACCAGTCAACACACCTACAATTTTCAAGAGTCTTTCTTTCTTTTTACTATTTTCTACATTGTAGAATAATAGTGAATACATCAAAACTATTAAATAACACATGGAATCATGTAGTAAGCTAAAAAGTGTAAAACAAATCAAAATAGATTTAAGATTTGAGATTCTTCAAAGTAGCCACCCTTTGCCTTGATGACAGTCTTGCACACTCTTGGCATTCTCTCAACCAGCTTCACCTGGAATGCTTTTCCAACAGTCCAAGGAGTTCCCACATATGATGAGCACTTGTTGGCTGCTTTTTCTTCTGCAGTCCAACTCATCCCAAACCATCTCAATTGGGTTGAGGTCGGGTGATTGTGGAGGCCAGGTCATCTGATGCAGCACTACATTACTCTCCTTCTTGGTCAAATAGTCCCCTTCACATCCTGGAGGTGTGTTGGGTCATTGTCCTGTTGAAAAACAAATGATAGTACCACTAAGCACAAACCAGATGGGATGGGGTATCGCTGCAGAATGCTGTGGTAGCCATGCTGGTTAAGTGTGCCTTGAATTCTAAATAAATCACTGAGTGTCACCAGCAATGCACCCCCACACCATCACACCACCTCCTCCATGCTTCACGGTGGGAACCACACATGCGGAGATCAACTTGTGGACTTGTTTACGTGCTGCTGTGCGGTTTGTTGCTAACGTTACTTTGATACCTGCCAACTTTACAGTTTTTACTTTTTAATTACCGTTAAAAAAAATAATCCCTCACTCAACTTTTTTCATTCAACTTTTTCACCCCGGATGCTTTATCTGGACATGATTCTACACGATCTCCACCAGCCGAAGCTAAGTAGTAACATTAACATTATGCCTTCTAATTGCAGTCGCTGTACTCATAATATACAGGAGAACGATCGCCTTCTGGTGAGGATAGCTGTGCTGCAAGCCCAGCTTCAGACGCAATCGTTAGGCCAGGGTAATTTAAGTGTAGGAAAGGATGAAACAGCATCTGTGCCACCAATAAGTACAGATAGTAGTATAAATCCCCTTGCACAGTCCCCGCAGCCGGACAATTTTCTCATGGCTTCTGAAAGGAAGCTCAACCGGTCTCGCTCATTCAGCCGACAGAAGCTTTAAACCGGTTTTCCCCATTAAGCAACGAGTCGGAGTCAGAGACGGAGCCTTCTCTGGTCTCTCCTCCACCCGTTACGGGTCTGAGACATCGAAGCCTCCCACCATTAGCTCTGACAAATTGAAAACCCTAGTCATTGGCGACTCCATTACCCACAGTATTGGACTTAAAAAGAATCATCCAGCGATCATACACTGTTTACCGACGTTAAGGCTAGTCTGAAGATGGTGCTGGCTAAGGCTAAAACTGGCGAGTGTAGAGAGTATAGGGATATTGTTATCCACGTCGGCACCAACAATGTTAGAATGAAACACTCAGAGGTCACCAAGTGCAACATAGCTTCAATGTGTAAATCAGCTAGAAAGATGTGTCAGCATTGAGTAATTGTCTCTGGCCCCCTATCGGTTAGGGGGAGTGATGAGCTCTACAGCAGAGTCTCACAATTCAATCGCTGGTTGAAAACTGTTTTCTGCCCCTCCCAAAAGATAGAATTTGTAGATAATTGGCCCTCTTTCTGGGACTCACCCACAAACAGGACCAAGCCTGGCCTACTGAGGAGTGACGGACTCCATCCTAGCTGGAGTGGTGCTCTCATCTTATCTATGAACATTGACAGGGCTCTAACTCCTCTAGCTCCACAATGAGATAGGGTGCAGGCCAGGCAGCAGGCTGTTAGCTAGCCTGCCAGCTTAGTGGAGTCTGCCACTAGCACAGTCAGTGTAGTCAGCTTAGCTATCCCCATTGAGACCATGTCTGTGCCTCGATCTAGGTTGGGCAAAACTGTTCGCTCTAGCAATCTCACTAGAATAAAGACCTCCTTCATTCATGTCATTATTGAAAGAGATTGTGATATCTCACATCTCAAAATAGGTCTACTTAATGTTAGATCCCTCACTTCCAAGGCAGTTATAGTCAATTAACTAATCACTGATCATAATCTTGATGTGATTGGCCTGACTGAAACATGGCTTAAGCCTGATGAATTTACTGTGTTAAATGAGGCCTCTCCTCCTGGTTACACTAGTGACCATCCCCCACGCTTCCCGCAAAGGCGGAGGTGTTGCTAACATTTCCGATAACAAATTTCAATAAAAAATTTTTTTTCAAGACTGCATTTTTGTCTTTTGAGCTTCTAGTCATGAAATCTATGCAGCCTACTTAATCACTTTTTATAGATACTGTTTACAGGCCTCAGGGGCCATATACAGCGTTCCTAACTGAGTTCCCTGAATTCCTATCGGACCTTGTAGTCATGGCAGATAATATTCGCATTTTTGGTGACTTTAATATTCACATGGAAAAGTCCTCAGACCCACTCCAAAAGGCTTTTGGAGCCATCATTGACTCAGTGGGTTTTGTCCAACATGTCTTCAAACTTACTCACTGCCACAGTCATACTCTGAACATAGTTTTGTCCCGTGGAATAAATATTGTCGATCTAAATGTTTTTCCTCAAAATCCTGGACTATCGGACCACCATTTTATTACGTTTGCAATCGCAACAAATAATCTGCTCAGACCCCAACCAAGGATCATCAAAAGCCATGCTATAAATTCTCAGACAACCCAAAGATTCCTAGATGCCCTTCCAGACTACCACCACCTACCCAAGGACGTCAGAGTACAAAAATCGGTTAACCACCTAACTGAAGAACTAAATTTAACCTTACGTAATACCCTAGATGCAGTCGCATCCCTAAAAACAAAAAACAGGTGTCATAAGAAACTAGCTCCCTGGTATACAGAAAATACCCGAGCCCTGAATCAAGCTTCCAGAAAATTGGAACGGAAATGGCGCTACACCAAACTGGAAGTCTTCCTATTAGCTTGGAAAGACAGTACCGTGCAGTATCGAAGAGTCCTCACTGCTGCTCGATCATCCTATTTTTCCACACTTAATTGAGGAGAATAAGAACAATCCAAAATGTATTTTTTATACTGTCACAAAGCTAACTAAAAAGCAGCACTCCCCAAGAGAGGATGGCTTTCACTTCAGCAGTGATAAATTCATGAAATTCTTTTGACGAAAAGATCATGATCATTAAAAAGCAAATTACGGACTTCTCTTTAAATCTGCGTATTTCTCCAAAGCTCAGTTGTCCTGAGTGTGCACAACACTGCCAGGACCTGTGATCAAGGAAGACATTCAAGTTTTTTAATACTATATCTTGACACATTGATGAAAATAGTCATGGCCTCTAAACCTTCAAGCTGCATACTGGACCCTATTCCAACTAAACTACTGAAAGAGCTGCTTCCTGTGCTTGGCCCTCCTATTTTGAACATAATGAACACCTCCCTATCCACCGGATGTGTACCAAACTCACTAAAAGTGGCAGTAATAAGGACTCTCTTGAAAAAGCCAAACCTTGACCCAGAAAATATTTAAAAAACATCGGCCTATATCGAATCTCCCATTCCTCTAAACATTTTTAGAAAAAGCTGTTACGCAGAAACTCACTGCCTTTCTGAAGACAAACAATGTATACGAAATTCTTCAGTCTGGTTTTAGACCCCATCATAGCACTGAGACTGCACTCGTGAAGGTGGTAAATTACCTTTTAATGGTGTCAGACCAAGGCTTTGCATCTGTCCTCGTGCTCCTAGACCTTAGTGCTGCTTTTGATACCATCAATCACCACATTCTTTTGGAGAGATTGGAAACCCAAATTGGTCTACACGGACAAGTTCTAGCCTGGTTCAGATCTTATCTGTCGGAAATATATCAGTTTGTCTCTGTGGATGGTTTATCCTCTGACAAATCAACTGTACATTTTGGTGTTCCTCAAGGTTCCGTTTTAGGACCACTATTGTTTTCACTATATATTTGACCTCTTGGTGATGTCATTCGGAAACTTAATGTTAACTTTCACTGCTATGCGGACGATACACAGCTGTACATTTCGATGAAACATGGTGAAGCCCTAAAATTGCCCTCCCTGGAAGCCTGTGTTTCAGACATAAGGAAGTGGATGGTGGCATTTTTAAAAACTTTTAAACACGAACAAAACAGAAATACTAGTTCTAGGTCCCAAGAAACAAAGAGATCTTCTTTTGGATCTGACAATTCATCTTGATGGTTGTACAGTTGTCTCAAATTAAATTGTGACGGACCTCCACGTTACTCTGGACCCTGATCTCTCTTTTGACGAACATATCAAGGACAGCTTTTTTCCATCTACATAACATTGCAAAAATCAGAAACCTTCTGTCCAAAATTGATGCAGAAAAATGGATCCATGCTTTTGTCACTTCTAGATTAGATTACTGCAATGCTCAACTTTCCGGCTACTCGGATAAAGCACTAAATAAACTTCAGTTCGTGCTTAACACGCCTGCTAGAATCTTGACTAGAACCAAAAAATGTGATCGTAKTACTCCATTGCTAGCCTCTCTACACTGGCTTCCTGTTATGGCTAGGATTGGTGGTCCCGTGTGGCTCAGTTGGTAGAGCATGGCGCTTGCAACGCCAGGGTTGTGGGTTCAATTCCCACGGGGGGACCAGGATGAATATGTATGAACTTTCCAATTTGTAAGTTTCTCTGGATAAGAGCGTCTGCTAAATGACTTAAATGTAAATGATTGATTTCAAGGTTTTACTGTTAACCTGCAAACCATTACATGGGCTTGCTCCTACCTATCTTTCCGATTTGGTCCGCCCGTACATACCTACATGCTACGGTCACAAGACGCAGGCCTCAATATTGTCCTTTGAATTTCTAAGCAAACAGCTGGAGGCCGGGCTTTCTCAGCTATAGCTCAATTTTTATGGAATGGTCTGCCTATCCATGCGAGAGACGCAGACTCGGTCTCGACCTTTAAGTCTTTATTGAAGACTCATCTCTTCAGTAGGTCCTATGATTGAGTGTAGTCTGGCCCAGGAGTGTGAAGGTGAACGGAAAGGCACTGGAGCGACAAACCACCCTTGCTGTCTCTGCCTGGCCAGTTCCCGTCTCTCCATTGGGATTTTCTGCCTCTAACCCTATTACGGGGGCTGTTTAGTTTATTAATTTGACCATTTTAAAAAACAAGCACACATAAAACTTGAAAAAGCCATACATGCACATGAGTAAAATCATCGAGGATAACACAAAATAAAGTCTGGGACTGATTTCCATTGTGGTCCTCTTGAGACAAGATGGCTAGACATGATCGAACCCAGTTAAACACAGTATGGCAGTGAAATAATAAAACAAAAGCAGAGAAGAAGAACATCTATCTCATTGCAGTTACATCATAGGGGTTATTCATATGGGCACAGAAGACATCAAACATATTTTTACTTTATTTTTAAAGCTGCCAAGAGAGGATGTTGTTTTTATGGGCAGAGGCAACTCATTCCATTCTGAGGCCCCAGTATACAAGAAAGTACCTTTCCCAGCATTACTCCTGAACCTGTATAAGCACACATCAGCAACACCTGATCTGGTGCTGTGTTTGTGTGCATCCCTAACACGAGGAACTCACTTAAATATCTGGGGGCAGGATCATAAATACTCCTGTAAACCAAACCTAGTCTAATCTGGGACACCCTAGCCTCAACAGGCAGCCAGTTTAGTTCCTGAAAGCAGCTCCTGCTTATGTGAGTAGGTGGACTCACCTTCAATACTACCCTGATCAGCTTATTCTGGGCAATCTGGAGCTTCCCCTTCATAAGTTTAGATAAGCCCCCAAACCAGGAAGTACTAGCGTAGTCAAAATGGCATTGAATGAGGGCAGTAGCTAGCACTTTCATGGAGTCCTTATCAAGCAGCTTGGACTTTCCAGACAAAAACTTAGTCCTGGCATTAACCTTCCCTAGCACTTTATTGGCCATGCTCACACTTCCCAAGCTTCCATCAAGGATACATCCCAGGTAGCTAACAGAGGTTTAGTAGTCAGCACCTCAACCCCTAACTCCACTCTGATTTCAGACGACCTACTCAATTTAGGTCTGCATCCAAAAATAATTGCCTCCGTTTTCCCTAAGTGCAGAGATAGCTTATTATCTCCAAGCCATTTGCTAACATTAGTAAGCTCTATGCTAAGCATACTCTCCAACGTAGTTTTACTTTTGTGAGACACCGGAAGTGTAGAGTCATCCACATAAAGAAAGGACGGCAAGATCAAGCATATTTCATATTGTTAATATGCAATAAAAACAGCATAGGCCCAAGCATGCTCCCCTGTGGAACGCCACATCTCATTGGTTTTGCCTGAGACAGTGAACCATTAACCTCTACTACTTGCTCCCTTCCTGATAAATAGGACTTTGCCCAGCCTAGAGGGATACTTACTGAGTCACTGGCTTACTGGTGCTCTTCCATGCCGTCCCTAGGAGGGGTGCGTCACTTGAGTGGGTTGACATGATCTTCCTGTCCGGGTTGGCGCTCCCCTCAGGTTCGTGCTGTGGGGGAGATCATCGTGGGCTATACTCGGCTTTGTCTCAGGGTAGTAAGTTGGTGGTTTGAAGATATCCCTCTAGTGGTGTGGGGGCTGTGCTTTGTCAAAGTGGGTGGGGTTATATCCTGCCTGGTTGGCCCCTGTCCGGGGGTATCATCAGATGGGGCCACAGTGTCTCACGATCCCTCCTGTCTCAGCCTCCAGTATTTATGTTGCAATAGTTTATGTGTCGGGGGGCTAGGATCAGTCTGTTATATCTGGAGTATTTCTCCTGTCTTATCTGGTGTCCTGTGTGAATTTAAATATGCTCTCTCTAACTCTCTCTCTCTTTCTCTCTTTTCTCTCTTCACTCGGAGGACCTGAGCCCTAGGACCATGCCTCAGGACTACCTGGCCTGATGACTCCTTGCTGTCCCCAGTCCACCTGCTGTCCCCAGTCCACCCCACCTGCTGCTGCTCCAGTTTCAACTGTTATGCCTGCAGCAATGGAACCCTGACCTGTTCACCGGACGTGCTACCTTGTACCGGACCTGCTGTTTTTCGACTCTCTCTCTACCGCACCTGCTGTCTCTAACTCTGAATGATTGGCTATGAAAAGCCAACTGACATTTACTCCTGAGGTGCTGACCTGTGGCACCCTCTACAACCACTGTGATTATTATTATTTGACCCTGCTGGTCATCTATGAACTTTTGAACATCTTGGCCATGTACTGTTATAATCTCCACCCGGCACAGCCAGAAGAGGACTGGCCACCCCTCATAGCCTGGTTCCTCTCTGGGTTTCTTCCTAGGTTCCTGCCTTTCTATGGAGTTTTTCCAAGCCACTGTGCTTCTACATCTGCATTGCCTGCTGTTTGGGGTTTTAGGCTGGGTTTCTGTACAGCACTTTGTGACATCGGCTGATGTAAAAAAGGATTTATAAATAAATTTGATTGATTGATCATCCTTTCACATACTCTGGGTCTCATAAATACACGGCAGTTGTAACCAAAAATCTCAAATTTGGACTCATCAGAACAAAGGACAGATTTCCACCTGTTTAATGTCCATTGCTCGTGTTTCTTGGCCCAAGCAAGTCTCTTYTTCTTATTGGTGTCCTTTAGTAGTGGTTTCTTTGCAGCAATTTGACCATGAAGGCCTGATTCACACAGTCTCCTCTGAACAGTTGATGTTGAGATGTGTCTGTTACTTGAAGTCTGTGAAGAATTTATTTAGGCTGCTATTTCTGAGGCTGGTAACTCTAATAAATGTATCCTCTGCAGCAGAGGTAACTCTGGGTCTTCCTTTCCTGTGGCGGTCCTCATGAGAGAAAGTTTCATCATAGAGCGTGATGGTTTTTGCGACTGCTCTTGAAGAAACTTTCAAAGTTCTTGAAATTCTCCGCATTGACTGACCTTCATGTCTTAAAGTGATGATGGACTGTCATTTCTCTTTGCTTATTTGAGCTGTTCTTGCCATAATATGGACTTGGTCTTCTACCAAATAGGGCCATCTTCTGTATACCACCCCTACCATGTCACAACACAACTGATTGGCTCAAATGCATTAAAAAGGAAAGAAATTCCACAAATACATTTTTAACAAGGTACACCTGTTAATTTAAATGCATTCCAGGTGACAACCTCATGAAGCTGGTTGAGAGAATGCCAAGTGTGTGCAAAGCTGTCATCAAGGCAAAGGGTGGCTACTTTGAAGATTCTCAAATGTAAAATACATTTTGATTTGTTTAACACTTTTTCATGTAGAAAATAGTAAAAATAAAGAAAAACTTTGGAATGAGTAGGTGTGTCCAAACTTTTGACTGATACAGTATATACAGTTGAAGTCAGAAGGTTACATACACCTTAGCCAAATACATTTAAACTCAGTTTTTCACAATTCCTGACATTTAATCAGAGAAAAATTCCCTGTCTTAGGTCAGTTAGGATCACTACTTTATTTAAAAATGTGAAATGTCAGAATAATAGTAGAGAGAATGATTTATTTCAGCTTTTATTTCTTTCATCACATTCCCAGTGGGTCAGAAGTTTACATGCACTCACTCAAGGAGCAGTGGCTTCTTTCTTGCTGAGCGGCCTTTCAGGTTATGTTGATATAGGACTCGTTTTACTGTGGATATAGATACTTTGTACATGTTTCCTCCAGCATCTTCACAAGGTCCTTTGCTGTTGTTCTGGGATTGATTTGCACTTTTCGCACCAAAGTACGTTCATCTCTAGGAGACAGAACGCATCTCCTTCCTGAGCGGTATCACGGCTGCGTGGTCCCATGGTGTTTATACTTGCGTACTATTGTTTGTACAGATGAAAGTGGTACCTTCAGGCATTTGGAAATTGCTCCCAAGGGTGAACCAGACTTGTGGTTTACAATTTGTTTTCTGATGTCTTGGCTGATTTCTTTTGATTTTCTCATGATGTCAAGCAAAGAGGCACTGAGTTTGAAGGTAGGCCTTGAAATACATCCACAGATACACCTCCAATTGACTCAAATATGTCAATTAGCCTATCAGAAGCTTCTAAAGCCATGACATAATTTTCTGGAATTTTCCAAGCTGTTTAAAGGCAGTCAACTTAGTGTTTGTGAATTTCTGACCCACTGGAACTGTGATACAGTGAATTATAAGTGAAATAATCTGTCTGTTAACAATTGTTGGAAAAATTACTTGTGTCATGCACAAAGTAGATGTCCTAACCGACTTGCCAAAACTATAGTTTGCGAACAAGACATTTATGGAGTGGTTGAAAAACGAGTTTTAATGACTCCAACCTAAGTGTATGTAAACTTCCGACTTCAACTGTATCTCCTAGATATAGGATAGACACTTCAAAACCTTATTCGTTATGATTACATTTTTGTCTGTCTTTTTTGCCTTTTGTGAATGTGTTATTCAATGCGTTTCTATGGGCTATAGTAGTAAAGGCCAAATGTAATATTTTATCAWWTACATTTTTTATACCTAGAGGGGTACCCCCCTCCTTCTTAGACTTTTAAGAATTGTAAGGGCCGCATATTGAACATACATATTGCACCATACACTTTAAGGGCCGCAAAATGAGCAGCGACGCTCCTCTGAGTTGATACTCTGTGGATTTGGAAATTAGATGTGCTCCTGATTAGAATGGATCATTGGCGACCAGTCATTCAGGGAAGGTGGGGTGGAGGCTTGCCTCTTTTGCATGTTATTTTGGCATTAATACGTGTCACATATCAGTTTGCAAACAATGTAAAAAATATATATCATTGAATTAATAAAGCCGCATACAAACAGGCAGCTCCAAAATGCAGGCGTTTCATCCTAGCTCAGTGCTTTCTGTGGGGGCGTGGCAGGCCAGCAGAAAATAGGAGCATTGCATCATGATTGGCTCAGCATTGCACTGTGATTGGCTCAGTGTTCTGTCACTCATGGGGATACTACGTCACCCGCCTTTAGTAAGGGTACACATCAAGAATGTGAGCCCTTCCAAGAAGGCTCAACGTCATTGGCCACAGATAAAAGGACGTCAAATCACGTTATATCTTGTGAAGGATGGTTTTGTTCTCTTTTTAACAAAAATATATGCCTTATAGAAATAGGACATGTTAATCACAAAACATAGTGTGTTGCTAACCCAGCTATTATAGTGTTGCACAAACATAGCAGGAATGCAGTAAAGCTGTTGCTAATCTAGGGTGTCGACTGTSCAAACCAGAAGGTTGAGACAAGATGGAAAAATGCTGAATAACAAGAAAACAGGAACTGAGGAATGTGTGGACACCGACAACTCAGCTCAATCTTCACAACAAACACTTCCGGATATCTGGATCCTGTGTGCTGTGAGGCTGGGACCAGCCTGGGCACCACCGATAGGCTAGCAAGTTTAAACCACGCTAAGCCTCTGTCACAGTATAAAAGAAGATGTCTGTACTATTTCAGTCAGTTCTCTGCTTTACCCTGCGTGGTGATACAGTGAACCCGTATATACGAAAGTTGCATTTACCACCCTGCATACCACTGCTGGCTTGCTTCTGAAGCTAAGCAGGGTTGGTCCTGGTCAGTCCCTGGATGGGAGACCAGATGCTGCTGGAAGTGGTGTTGGAGGGCCAGTAGGAGGCACTCTTTCCTCTGGTCTAAAAAAATAAATATCCCAATGCCCCAGGGCAGTGATTGGGGACACTGCCCTGTGTAGGGTGCCGTCTTTCGGATGGGACGTTAAATGGGTGTCCTGACTCTCTGAGGTCATTAAAGATCCCATGGCACTTATCGTAAGAGTAGGGGTGTTAACCCCGGTATCCTGGCTAAATTCCCAATCTGGCCCTCAAACCATCATGGTCACCTAATAATCCCCAGTTTACAATTGGCTCATTCATCCCCCTCCTCTCCCCTGTAACTATTCCCCAGGTCGTTGCTGCAAATGAGAATGTGTTCTCAGTCAACTTACCTGGTAAAATAACGGTAAAAAAAATTAAAAATAATGTTTATCGCTTGTGTTAAATAAAAATACTTAAAAGTATATTCGGTGACTCTGAATCACATGTTATCCTGATACCAGATTTGATTGACGCAACCCTTTACAATCTACAGTAGCTTTGATTGGACTGATCATGTCAACATCTTATTTTCAAAATCTTAGCTAACAGTCATCAATCATCAGAAATCAAGTAGACAATCTACTTGCAAATCCTTTTTATTCCTTGTCATATGAAGAGAAATAAGGAAGATAAATTATAGATAAAACGTATCAGTGCTCATCGGCCATTGGACATAAACATTACACAACAAGTTGGAAATTGTAAATTCAACAATGAGTTGTATGGAAGGAATCAGTGACAGTGGCTAACCGCAAGCATTGCAACTGGGAAGTCAGACTGGGAACATACGTTTTGAACGGTCATTCAACTCGAAATTGTACATTTTTTTCTTTGATGACAAAATTTGCCATCGTAGGACCGCCGCGCACAACAAGGTGAGTCCAAAAATGTCTTATATGCTGCTGCATAAATTATGTAATATGCCAGGGAGATATGGTCAGCCATATTTTTGTAAATGTTTTTTTGTTTTTATTATTATAAAAAAATATATGTTTTTAAGAAGGCAGTACATGAGGCTGAATGAATTGTTTCGCTGCCAGACAAGGCTCTGCTGATAGCCAGGTGTAGCAGTGGTAAGGATTCACTCCATTGTGCTGGCAAGAAAGCTCTGCTGTCGGGACAGCTTTATGTAGGCCCTAGCAGTTTGTGGGCACCGTTTGTCACTGTTATAGTGCAATTAATGTATTGTGTATTGTTGTGTGGTGTAGTGGCTTTGCTGACATGCTGCTAAAATCACCACAGGAATGGATCTCCCTTTTACTCCGACACAACATAAAGAAAATTGTGTACGTTGCAATATGTATGTCCAATATGAAAAGAAGTTTGGATATTAGCTGATTGGCCGCTCTTCAAGGGCAGCAAAATCAGCAGTGATGCTCCTCTGTGTGTAAGCACGAGGGCTGTAAACTGTGGATTTGGGGTAAACTCTTTGGATTTGGGAAGTAGAAGTGATTCTGAGTAGAATGGACCCTGTTTTACTGCAACTCAACATACAGAAAATTGTGTTCGATGTAATATGTGTGTCTAATATTAAAAAAAAAAAAAAAAAGGATTGGATTTAAGCTGATAGGCCACTCTTTAAGAGCTGCAGAATGAGCAGCAATGCTCCTTGGGTTGTAAACTTTGTGGATTTAGAAACTAGAGCTGCTCCTGACTAGAATGGACCCCCCTTTTACTGTGATACAATGTACAGGAAATTGAATATGGTGCAATATGTAAGTCCAATCAGTAGTTGACTTGGACTGAAATAGGTGCCATTACTCATTTTGGGTGCCGGACCTGTGTATACTTAGGTGCAGGAGCACCACAATACTTTTGAGCTAATATTCTACAAGAGAAACAGGAGTTCAAGCAGTAAAACATTTGAAGTGCTGGTACTCAGCTTCGGTGAGCTCCTGCCCAAGTCAAGCATTGTGTCCAAAATGAAAAACGTATTGAACATTGTGCAATACGAATGGGCTAATTAACAATGGGATTTAAAAGTGTTTTCTAATATTTGTTATTATAATACTATTATTAATAGCAGCATTATTTGTTATTTTATTACTGTTACTGTAACAGATGTATAATGTACTCTCCATGCGTTGTGTTTTCTCAAAATAAATCACTTCGACCAGTGGTCCCAGTTGAGCATCACATTTTCCTACTGGGCGAACAAAATACAAAAATACAATACAAAATATAACATGTGTAAATACCTGTTGTTAAATGGGAAACAGCACGTTAGTTGTGCTGGGCTTAACAGTATTGATGGCTGTCGATGGCAAAATCTGTAGCATGAAGACAACTGTGTTAACAGTGGCTTATGTGACCATGACATCGTGTATGCTAGCTAACACTTATTTACAGCAATCATATGTCAAAGCACATCCCAGAAAGCCCCTCAATCCCTAACAGGTACCATATACCCACACATGTATAAATCAGTAACGTACAGCAAACTTGTACACATTGTAAAATAGAAAATAGAAAACACTATTTAGAACGTGACCTACCACTTGCATCACATTTTCCTACTGGGAAGACTTGACGTTCACGATCTCCCCCTATCTGCAAGCGGGGCCAATCACAACACACCTTATTGTCATCAGAGTTCAACTAACCAATAAGAATGCTTGAACATTAAATACACATTTCTTTAGAGGCAAGTGGAAACATAACCAACCCTGTTACATTACCATGATAACTACCTAGTAATCATTACTTTTAATGCCGCTAACAATAATGTCAATCCTATATTATTTGTGCTATAAAGGCGATTCACCTTTTTCTTTTTTCATATTGTTAAACACAATTCTAGGACTGCTAACATTTCCTCATACATTTTTTTACTTTTCAACCATTTTTTTTTTTTTTACATTTTCAATGCGGGTCCTTTATTTTGAATGGAAATCACCGAGGTCACTTCCTTATTCTTGCTAGGTCTTGCTTATTCTTGCTGGCGGAATGGAGGTGTCTTCTGTCACAGTTTCTTCTTCTTGTTCTTTAGATTTTAAATGGTGGTTGGCAACCAACTTTAAAGGTGCATTACCGCCGTCAACTGGACTGTAGTGTGGAAAAGAGACAGGGAAGGTCTATTCTAAACCCTACCCATTAAACCCCCTAGAGTCGATGTCTGTGCCCCGTGGAAATCCAATTAGCACAATAAAAAAATCCCCATACAAATCCGTCTGTTTAAACTAGAGATAACGTTTTGCATGGGCTGCGTCTCAGTCCATAAAATCTGCCTATGTTGGAGTTACGCATCTGCGGTGAAAGGTGGCAGGGCTACAGCAGTGTTTGTCAGACCATGAGACATGCTGAAAATCGGTCTTCTAGCGAAAACGGCTGTAGCGTCTGAACGGTTTAGGCTACACACTATGGAAAGGAGAGACTCTCATGAACACACATGTTGGTTGTTTAGCTCTTACTAGTTGAGATTTCTCAGCCCCCACCTTTTCCTGGATCTTATACTTGTCTTCCCTTCCCCTCCCTGTTCCAATACTTGTCTTCCCTTCCCCTCCCTGTTCCACAACTCTTGCCAATTGTTTTTAACCACTGTTCTTATTAGCCCCTTGGCTTCTGCTTTACTAATTGGCATGTCCATGTCAAAATTAGGATGTTTGAGTGCCTGCCGGGCGAGAACATCCATCTCATTCCCCTCTACTCCCACATGAGCTGGTACCCAGAGGAACCTCGCAAATACCCCCATCTATCTCACCCTAAACAGGCACTGCAAAATCTCATACAATACATCGTGTCTGCTCTGTGACACAAATTAATTTAAGCTCATCAGTGCTCATCAAGCTCATCACCTCCTCCATCCATTCTGCAGCCAAGACTATGGCCAGCAACTCAATTCAATTTGTCACTGCCACCTTAAACTTAGGAACTCTAAAAAGCTGCACCTGTCCTCCCTATTTTATGGTCCTTAGATTAATCAGTGAATATATTCAAGAAAGCATAGTAATGTGTTCTTACATGTTCACTTAAAATATTTACTGGATTCTATGGTGTTCTAACCAGACTAGTTTATGTGGCACAAGTACATGATCGCCACCTACTGCATTTGAGTGGAAAATAATTTACGGTTGCCTCGTCCGGAACTACCCGTGTTTGTAGATCTGAAGAGACGGGATAGATGTGAAATAAGGCAGAAGCTCCATATATCCAGGATTTTAGATCTTTGGAAGCCTGGCTAGAACCATAATGCTTATGCAAAGGCATTTGGTGTAGAGAAGCGACAAGTGATTGGTATAAATCACATAAGAACAAAGACATAATTAAGTCAAGAGTCATAGTGGTACACAATACAATAACACATGGGAGGTTTTCAGTAAGCATTTATTAATATTTGGCAGAGAATGCCATGATCCAAAATGATCCAACAGTTTAATCACTTTAATGATCTCACACAGATTCAATTGAAATAAAAATGAAATGTAATTGGTCGCGTACACATATTTTGCAGATGTTATCACAGGTGCAGTGAAATGCTTGTGTTTCTAGCTCCAACAGTGCAGTAATTCAGCTGTATTCAGTAATTCAGATGTATCGCTGGTTTTATACTGCACACATTTTCATATGCCCAACATGAACAAAATGATTAGTAGAATTAGTTTAATTCTTAGAACTACACTATTAAAATGTGTTCACCTACGATTTGCATTTGCATTCTGTCATCTCAAAATCATTCAGACAGACAATTCACTGGTGAAAATTTAAAAAAGTTGTAGGTTATAGCTACCTCTGAAATGGCAGTTGTGTATGTATAACATAACACAGGATTCATATAAGTTATTTCCTTTCTCTCTGAAAACATATTGTCAATCATAAAAGGCAAGTATGAGGAACAAATGAATTGTTACACTGCTCAGCATGGCATATCACAGACATAGACAAATTATATGCAGTTGGGCCAGAATAAAGTATTGTAGTTTATTCTCTTTCTTTGAAATACCACTGCCTAAAGTAAATATCACCTTACAAAAYTAATGCTAGTGGCGCACAGAAGTTTGATCGTTAAAACATTTCAGAAATCTGTATGCCATGCAAAACATTTACTTATCGACCACTTTAATATGATGGGTAACCAGTTGGTATTTGCTACAGATAACTTTAAAGTCACTAAAGTGCAAAGAATTACAAGGTTATAGAAAAGGGATGGCAAGCCTTAAGTCCTTCAATTTTGTTTGTCCCTAATTGACCATTCCTTTCAGTGGAGAAACCGTATTTTCTATGAATCAAAACTACAATATATGAATCAATTAATTCACATAGACAAGTTGTCTTATTCAATCAATTTGATTAATTTGATGATTTGTTTATGTTATGTAAGTATTTTCAATACACAGTACACATTATTAAACAGCACTGACGCCTGACTTATTTGAGACAGGGAATGTTTTCAACTCTTTTCACTATGTATTGTCTGCTCATAGACCACACAGCACAGTCATCTGTTAACTATTTAAAACAATAGATTTGTAAGTGGCTTTTACAGATTAACTCGTCTAAATGACAACCTTTACCATGGTAAACTTTTTCCGACTCAGAATACTTTCTTAAAGTATTAGGACTACATTCACACATTACACACACAGAATCACACAAACTTAATAAAGAGATACAAATTCCAAAACTATTTTGGTGGCACCAGCATAATATCTGAATGGAGTAATTTGACATTGTACAACTGTAACAATGTAATGTAACCAAATATTTGTTGAGGCATTTGCCACACAATTCACAAAAACGTTCTTGTAAGTGTATAAAACCACTTATCAAATTTCATCCATTGTTTTACATAATAACATGGTATAACAATAAATGAAACAGGAGGTTGTCAAACTGATAGAGGATTTGTGAACATTAAACCCCATCACGTTTCACATGCAATGTCTTTTTTTCTCTCTCCCACACACACAAAAAATATGGAGATAAGTGATTATTCTATGTCCCATACAGTAAGACTCAGTTCAAGAGTTATTCAGTCTTTCATTTTCTTCCCAAAGTCCATATAATTTGAAACTTACTAGGGTTTACTGTTTTACTGTCTTTACAAAACGTTCTTCTTTAGCTGATTATCCTGTTCTGCCAACTTCYCCACTAGTCCACGCCTACTTACTGCACAGGCTTACAGCTGAACCTGAAACGCATTGATCTTGCTGGTGTTCTTCAGTGTCTGCCGCCTGTTGCAGAACCATACGCGGACAACCTCACGGTCATAGTTGAGCTCCTTAGCGATTTCCGTAATCTCCTGGCCCGTGGGCAGGGCATTCTTCTCAAAGTAGATGTTGAGCACTTCAATAGCCTGCGGGGTGAAGCTGGTGCGACGCTTGCGTTTCTTGGACGGCTCACCACCCACAAACTCCATTAGATTCTGCTGACCCTTCTGGTTCCACAACTCAGCTTCGGCAAGCCATCGCTCCAGCACAGGCTTCAGCTTCTGAGCACTCTTAGGTGTAATGTCCAGCTTCTCAAACCTGCAAGAGGCAACAGAGGAGCAACAACTTTTAAACGAATTACACAGTAGCCGCTGATCAACTAGATTGTACCCGACATCTACTCTTCAAAATAACACCTAACCCCATTTCATCTGGTCTCTAAATATTTTCAAGAATCTAATTTCTTCTTAACTTTTTGCTTAAGGAGAAACATAAGAAATAGAGCAAGAACATTTGCAAGAACCTTTTTGAGGAATAGCAACTTTGATTAACTTGCTTCTTAAGTCTATAGTTAAGGAAAAAATGTCAGTTAAGAAGAAATTTCTTCTTAAGGTTTTGTGAATCTGGGCACTGGTCTCTAAGTATTTTTTGTCACCGTCCTGTGATTTTCCTACGAGTAAGAAGACTTTCAAAATGTAGCCTTTGAACTACATTGTCCATAACATACCAACATTCACTATTTATCATATTTGATAGAATGGATTTCAGAAACCTATCTACTGTGCTGGGATGCCACCACCCAGTAGGTCAGAGGAGTTTACCTGCAGATGGCAGACTGACTGTAGGCCGGACCCTCTGTAGCCGTGAGCGCCTGTCCCACTTGTGTCTGCGTCAGCCCCAGGGATAGCCGGCGGATCTTGAAGTTCTTGGCAAACTCTCGAATCTCTTCCAGATTAATGCCCTCCTCATCTGTGCCCCCTTGCTGTGGCTCTTAAGATGGGAAGAGACAAACCAGAATAAATATCAAACTACTTGTAAAACAAGATCAATGTTTGGAGAGAACATGTGCTTTTTCTTGGCCAGGGCTCGCTTGAAAAAGATGTTCAATCTCAATGTGAATTTCCTTTGTTAAATAAATGGAAAATTAAAAAAACTAAAACAAAGTGAAACCACGCACTGCTGACGAGCTGGCTGACAGTGGGTGTGTCTCCACAGGTTATAGGGACTAAGGAGGAGATTGGAGTGACTGTCTTCATTGCAGACGGTTGTGGGGCGATGACCACAGGTGACTGCGTAACTGTTGTTACCTGAGCCTGAGGGGAAATGTCAATGTCAGCAATGGGTTAATGGTTACATCCAACATAGACCAACCATTTCCAGTTTAACCGAATGTTCACACAAAATATAACCACTCAAATAACCACTCAAATAACCACTCATAGGGACAAATGAATGGAGGGGGAAGGCCTATAGTACCTGAGTGCTGGGCTTGGAGAATGTCACAGGAGCAGTAGGCTTAGGCATTACAGCTGCAGATGTGGGGACTGTAGCAGGTCCATTCCCTATGGTGGCAATGATCTGGCCCTGGGTGTTCAGAACCAGCTGTGGTTGGACTGTCTGCACCTGCAGGCCTTGCAGACCCTGGAGGCCCTGGAGATTCAGAGTCTGAGTAGCAGCCCCTCCAGTCAGTGATGCAGGGTTCAGCATCAGGGGGATGGTTCCAATCACCTGGAGGCCACATTGAAGAGAATTAGGGTAAGTATTTGTCAGTAACACTGTACAACAAGTTATAGGATATAAGGGTTTATAAGTTCTTTATAAACTTAATTAACAGTTTTTATAGACAGTTTATACAACTGTAATAGACAGTTAAAACCGCTTGGTTAAAATAGTGTGATTCTTAATTTGGTGCTTGCTAAATAGTGAGCTTGTTAAATATTTGCATGTTTGCACACCTGTCCCTGTGCGTTGGTGATGATCTGGCTGGTGATTCCGGACATGGCACTGGTGAAGATGGGAGTGGAAGTAAGGGCGCTGATGAACTGAGGCTGAGCCCCTAAAGACGCAGCACTGATCTGGGGAAAGAAACGAAGGCATCCAGATTATTCTACTGTCGATAATGTGATCATTTTGAATACAACGTATATTCATGTGGATTAGGTTCTTTGCTCAAGTTATTCACAGACATGTCCAAACATTGAAGTAAAAAACATGGCTTGCTGACTATCAATCCAAACACACATGTCTAGCACAGAAAAACAAATGCACACACATCACAATAACAATAGAGAAACACATTCTTACAATGGCAGGGTTGATGGAGAGGCCTGCAGACTGGAGTGTTGCCACAGACACGCTGGGCTGAGAGACGGCTGGCATGGCCTGGCCTAGTTGGGCTGCAGTCACCTGTGAGTTCTGCTGAGCCTGCTGCATAGCTGCCTGGACTTGCTGTAGTGATGCAGTCTGAGGCTGGAAGAATGTCTGCTGGGGCTGGACAGAGTTTAGCACAGTGGCTGCTGGGAAAGAAGAGAACAAACATACAGGTAAAGCTCCATGTGGTAGCCAAATAAATCTTGACTGTTGATTCAATGTTGATTAATGCTTTGCATTCTGAGGTGTGTATCTCTGCCATGTCTTACTTTGCAGCCCTTGTAAGCTTTGCAATCCTTGTAAGCCTTGCAAGCCAGCAAAGGGTAGTTTGAGGAGGCTTCCGGCCTGGCTGGCACCTGAAATGCCAGGGAGTGTGGCTACGTTGCTGGTGGGGAAGGTGAGGACAGCCAGTCCTTGGCCCCCCATGGACCCTGCCATGCTGATGGGGATGAGCAGGGGCTGGGCCAGGGABCCTGTCTGGGCCATCATCCCCGTCATCAGAGTGGCCAGACCCTCCTGGGTCAGAACCTACAAGAGGAGGGAGGATCAAGAGGAGGGGGAGGAGGAGGAGGAGTGGGAGCAGGGGGAGGAGGATGGGTATGAGGTGGAAAGAGGGGTATGAGGAGGATGAGGGGTAGAAGGAGGTGGTAGTAGATGGTAGGAGGAGGAGGAAGAGGGTTATGAGGGAGGAAGAGATGAGATCCAGACAGATAAAGTGTGATGCATGGGAGAGGAAAAGGAGAAGAGGGTGGGGGAAAAAAATAAACAGGATGACCGATGACTACACTAAAAGTAGTTGAAAAGTTATTTTTGTTTAATTGTTCTCACCTGTTGACAGCCCTGCAAGCCCTGTAAGCTCTGCACAGTGATGGGCATGGTGGTCTGTGACTGTGACAGGGAGATGCTGATGGGAACTGCAGTCTGTGCTAGAGTCTGGACACCAGAGTCTGCAGACTCCACAGACACCACCTGGTCCTCCAGCACTGACAGCACAGAGAGAGAACACTGCTATTCTACCATCAGCACACACCACACCTCACTCTTAAATTCTGTTTTTAAAACTGAAATATTTTTACACTGAAACGGTAAACAAAATGTAGTATAATCTGTATTGCATGGAGTCTAACCTACCATATCGGTATCCTACAAAAGGCTCACCTACTCCCCCAGTGTTGTGGGGTGGTCTCGGGCTGTCCTGCATGCCTGCCTCAGGTTGCTCCGTGGCCTGATTACCCCCATCTTCACCCCCCGAATCAGTCCTCCCATCAGGCACTGAGGATGGAAGAGAGGCTTGATCTACCTCCACTTCCAGGACTCGGATCGTCTCATGACCAGACATCACTATCACCTACACAGCATTGGAGAGCACAACACAAGACCAGGGTCCATATTCATAGGGTCTCAGATCATAACGGATAAGATGGACAGAAGGGACCTGATTCTAGATCTGCACTCCTGAGACGCTTTATGGATAGAAGTCACGCAACTATACACAATAAATGACTCATCATCATCTATTCTCAGCAGCGTGGATGTTTTTGTTCCGAGTCATGATGAGGAGGAGGGCCGAGAGGTAATCATGTAGTAATAATACAATGATATGGTATAAATATCTAACTAGGCTCAGTATCGTTCCACTGATGTATTGAGTTATATTTAGTACCGTTCAGTCTCAACCTATTGAGACAACTCAGGTAGAGGACCATGTGTATTGGTTACATGTGGAACAGAACATGAGTTTACACATGAGCAAACCATGCCATAGGAGTATGACCTGTCATAGTTCTTGTCAACAGTGGTAGACAGCTTGTCCCTATCTGTATCCTATCCTAATTATCCAATTTGTATATTATTAGTAAATATAACAAAGCAAGCACATGATGTATGAGTGGATCCAGCCATAAAAGATGTGAAGGAGAGGCAGGGAGAAAACCTGAGCTGGAGAGAAAGGTGTAGACAGAGAGAGTGCAATGCAGGAAAGAAGGGATGCATACCTGGTTGTCTTTGGCAGGGTATTTCAAAGTGCAGGAACCTAATGGCTGAAAAAATACTTCTGCAGTCAGACAGTGAATGGCTAAGGAGAACAGAGAGGCCAAGCACACACGTTAGGGCACAATGAACAAAAATAAACGCACACAAATGGGAGAAAAAAAACATGACTACAACAAAACAACAAAGATCAGCGAACAAGCAGCTCAAACAATGCTTTCTGAGAGCCCCGCTCGTAATTAAAAAAAGACATTGCTTTAGTTAGCTGACTATGAGTGTAAAGGACACAGATGGAGTAGACATACACAATTAATCAATAAGCATGACAGAGTATAGCAGAAACCTTAGGAGTGTTACCGAATCGGTATTAATTGATGACATTTGGATAGCTACTATATCAACCTCAAGATTACTGTGTGGGGTTAATCATTCCAAATACATGGTGACATGGATGTGGCAATAGCTTATGACACAGGACTATGAAGCAGAGGCAACAGAGAGTTAGGACATTTGGGCAGGGGTGTATAACTAACGTGAAATCATGTTGTGTTTACAAAGCAGTTAGTGGTACCTGTTCATTGACAGTGATTGGTGCATCAGTAGCAGGGAGATCCTGAGGGTCCATGGTTTAGTGCTCTCACCACCAAGCAGTCATTGTCTTGACATTCTAAGTAAGGAAAGATAATACTGTAACATCAAAACTACCAGGTATTAGGCTTGCCTATGTGAATAGTTTTTTCCCCATCTATGTGGTGTGCTGATACTTTTTCTATTAAATCTATGAAATAGGCCTAATGGTTGGAGACATTTGTGCTACTCCAGATGAAACTATTATTATTATTATAGCTATGTAAAGAATGACTGTTCAATAGCAAACCGTTTAAATAGCACTCCCACAGTGTCTTATGGGCATTAGTGTCTTATCTAATACTGTGACAATTTGGTTTCTTGCTGTAGTTAAGGGGTATAAACAAAACAAATCATATGATGCCACATAAGTGACAGAAATATAAATAGAAGTCACACCTAGGATATTTAGTCCAGTGTACTTGTATACTGGGGGCTACACACAGTGATAATAATTGACTGTATTACTTTATTTATGTCTTCATGACAAAATAAACATATAATGCACCAAGAATTGGCAGCTTCTTGATCATAAGCGGCCTAGAAGATACAGGCCCGCCTACGTCCCCAACAAATCTAGCCTTCTAGAATGATTATAGCTGACAAACGCCTATTCGAATTGTTTATATTTTGACGTAATATCAAAAAGATCAGAAGCGCGAAGCACACCACAACACAGAAATTATAGATCTGTCAAAACTTCCGCAGGTGTTGATCCCCGTACTCTGGCCACCCCTAATCTAGCCCCAATAAATCTCGCCGTGTAACCTATTTGAGGACACGATGTTACCCATAAAATATGCGCAAGAAAAAAATGACCCGCAATTCCATGCTTGGGGACTGCATTTTATGTATTTCCCTCTATTTATCATAAATATATAAATTATGCTAATTAAGAGCATTGCATATTAACGAAAAAAACTAATTTCCTCTCGCCATTTCGTCGCGCCATATAGCCAATGGTAATCTTACGCATGCTATTTTAGCAAACAACTTACCGTAAAAAAAAATCTTATTTCTGTGGTTCTCCCCTTTTAAAAAGCTTTGCCACAGTTTGTTTTAGTCACACATAATTAAAAATGCATCTCACAGCACCAGTCAGGCGCTATGGCTGCACACAAAAGATATATTTGCATTGATAAGGAGGGTTGGCAACGTGAGGATCCTTTCTTTCTCAATATTTAATGACGGTCCTTTGGTACTGCAATTCAGATTACCCACATATTCCTCCATATGCCTCCTGAAAGCGACTTCTGCTGTAAAGTCCACCAAAATTACTAAAAATGTGGCCTTTAGCACTACGTCATGAACATAATTTATGCAAGGAAAAATCTTGCATTGAAAAACGTCGGCCTCGACTCGAGAGGAGCCATGGCTGCCTTAAAGGGACAGTGCATCTATAAAATTATATGCAGTATATGAACGAGGTGAAATCTTTTTAAATTAATGGTGTCCGAATGCACTGCTGTATTAAAGCAATTCAGAACTAACTTGTTGACATGTTCTGTTGCAGATTCAAAACCAGCTAACTCGTTGCAGAATGTATCCATAATCATGAATAAATAAGCATATTTACTTGACAACAATGCACCTAGTCACCCATCAATCACGTCAAGCCTCCCGAGTGGCTCAGCAATCTAGAGGGGTCACTACAGATCCGGGCTCGATCCCGGGCTGTGTAGAAGCCGGTCACGACCGTGAGGCCCATGAGGCGGCGCACAATTGGCCCAGCATCGTCCGGGTTAGTGGAGGGTTTGGCTGGCTCTAGCGACTCCTTGTGGCAGCCAGGCTCATGCACGCTGACTTTGGTCACCAGCTGTACGGTGTTTCCTCCAACACCTTGATGAGGCTGGCTTCCGGGTTAAGCGAGCAGTGTGTCAAGAAGCAGGACGGCTTGACGGGGTCGTGCTTCGGAGGCTGCATGCCTCTACCTTTTCCTCTCCCGAGTCCGTGTAGTTGCAGAGATGGGACAAGACTATAACTACCAATTGGATATAATGAAATTGGGGAGAAAAGGGGGTAAAAAAAATAAACAAAAAAATCTATTATGTCAAATACCTGAACCCCAACAATTCAAAGAAAAATAAATAGTGAACAATGCATACAGATGCATTTTATACATAACATATAAACATCTGACTTTGAAGAAAATATTTAATTATTTGTTTATCGATGCCACAAACCTGGGATATCGAAGAGCAGCATGTGAACTATTATCACTATAGAGCACAGAGCTTTTCCATTTTAGGAATTAGACCAACACAAATAACAAATGTAAAACAGCAGATTTTTGGTGGGTGAGTTACAAACGGAGAAACAACTGGATGTATATGGTACTGTAGGTTTAACATTTGAAAAAAATATGCTCAAATTGGGTAAAAAATCWGATTTAAGTTGACTATGCCTTTAAACAGCTTGGAAAATTCCAGAAATGATGTCATGGCTTTAGAAGCYTCTGATAGGCTAATTGACACCATTTGAGTCAATTGGAGGTGTACCTGTGGATRTATTTCAAGGCCTACCTTTAAACTCAGTGCCTCTTTGTTTGACATCATGGGAAAATCAAAATAAATCAGCCAAGACCTCAGAAGAAGAATTGTAGACCTCCACAAGTCTGGTTCATCCTTGGGAGCAATTGCCAAACGCCTGAAGGTACCACGTTCATCTGTACAAACAATAGTACGCAAGTATAAACACAACGAGACCACACAGCCGTCATACCGCTCAGGAAGGAGACGCGTTCTCTCTCCTAGAGATGAACGTACTTTGGTGCGAAAAGTGCAAATCAATCCCAGAACAACAGCAAAGGACCTTGTGAAGATGCTGGAGGAAACAGGTACAAAAGTATCTATAGCCACAGTAAAACGAGTCCTATATCGACATAACCTGAAAGGCCGCTCAACAAGGAAGAAGCCACTGCTCCAAAACCACCATAGAAAAGTCAGACTACGGTTTGCAACTGCACATGGGGACAAAGATCGTACTTTCTGGAGAAATGTCCTCTGGTCTGGTGAAACAAAAATAGAACTGTTTGGCCATAATGACCATTGTTATGTTTGGAGTAAAAAGGGGGAGGCTTGCAAACCGAAGAACACCATCCCAACTATGAAGCACGGGGGTGGCAGCATCATGTTGCAGAACTGAAAAGGTGTGTGCAAGCAAGGAGGCCTACAAACCTGACTCAGTGACACCGGCTCTGTCAGGAGGAATGGGCCAAAATTCACCCAACTTATTGTGGGAAGCTTGTGGAAGGTTACCCGAAACGTTTGACCCAAGTTAATCAATTTAAAGGCAATGCTACCAAATACTAATTGAGTGTATGTAAACTTCTGACCCACTGAGAAGGTGATGAAAGAAATAAAAGCTGAAATAAATCATTCTCTCTTCTATTATTCTGACATTTAAAATTCTTAAAATAAAGTGCTGATCCTAACTGACCTAATACATGGAATTTTTAGGATTAAATGTCAGGAATTGTGAAAATTTGAGTTTAAATGTATTTGGCTAAGGTGTATGTAAACTTCTGACTTCAACTGTATGTAAATGTGAAAGCAGTTTTTTATTTTGAATACATTTGCAAACATTTCTAAAAAACTGTTTTTGCTTTGTCATTATGGGGTCTTGTATGTAGATTGATGAGGGGGAAAAACTATTTAATACATTTTAGAATAAGGCTCTAGTTAAGAGGTCTGAATACTTTACGAATGCACTGTATTGTAAGGTGTCTAGGATAGGATAAAGTAATCCTTCTAACCCCCCCC
>NC_036847.1:25342118-25411897 GCF_002910315.2 Salvelinus sp. IW2-2015 | reverse complement strand
GTAACTTGGCCGACTCCCCACCGGTAAAGGCTCCCGTGCCTGGCTCATCGGATCCTTCTTGGCATTCAGTTAGTGGAGGTGCGACGGTCCGAGGCTGGTGATAGGAGGCTGTGCTGTCTTCAGCGCTCGGTACGCCACCAAAGCTCCGCCCCTGTGCATTCTTTTCGAGAAACTCAGCTCGGCAGAGCGAAACTATGATGTGGGGGACGGGAGCTGTTGGCTGTCGTAAGGCTCTGGAGGCATTGGCTAAACACCCTTTTCTCATCTGGACATGACCACCGCAATCTGGAGTACATCCGGCGGGGACGAGACTGAACCCTCACCAGGCAAGGTGGGCCATGTTTTTCACCCGTTTTGTTTTCACCTATTCTACAGAGCAGGTTCCCAAAACGCTAAGGGAGACGCACTGTCCCGGATGTATGACACAGAGGAGCGGCCCATGGATCCACTGCCATAACTTCCGGCTTCTTGCCTGGTGGCACCGGTGGTGTGGGAGCTGGACGCGGACATCGAGCGGGCGTTACGTACAGAGCCCACTCCCACCCAGTGTCCAGCTGGGCGTATGTACATTCCGTCTGCTGTCTCGCGACCGTTTGATCTATTGGGCCCACACGTCACCCTCCTCTGGTCATCCTGGCATCGGTCGGACAGTGCGCTGTCTTAGTGGGAAGTACTGGTGGTCATCCTTGGCTAAGGATGTAAGGGTTTATGTTCCTCCTGCTCGGTGTGCGCCCAGTGCAAGGCTCCTAGACACCTGCCGCAGAGTGAAATTACTACCCCTACCGTTCCACAACGGCCGTGGTCACACCTGTCGGTGGATTTCTTGACGGATCTTCCTCCGTCACAGGGAAACACCACGATCCTGGTCGTTTGGATTGGTTTTCTAAGTCCTGCCGTCTCCTTCCTCTGCCGGTCTCCCTACGGCCCTACAGACTGCGGAGGACTGTTCACCCACGTCTTCCGGCACTACGGGATGCCTGAGGACATAGTTTCTGATCGGGGTCCCAGTTCACGTCCAGGGTCTGGAGGGCGTTCATGGAATGTCTGGGGGTCTCGGGCAGCCTCACCTCAGGTTTTCACCCGAGAGTAACGGGCAGGTGGAAGAGTTAACCAGGATGTGGGTAGTTTTCTGCGGTCCTATTGCCAGGACCGGCCGGGGGAGTGGGCGGCTTTCATCCCTCTGGGCAGAGATGGCCCAAACTCACTCCACCACTAACCTACTAACCTATCTCCTTCCAGTGCATACTAGGTTATCAGCCGGTTCTGGCACCGTGGCATCAGAGCCAGATCGAGGCACCTGCGGTGGATGAGTGGTTTAGGCGCTCGGAGGAGACCTGGTACACCGCCCATGTGCACCTGCAACGGGCCATAAGGCGGCAGAAGGCGAGCCGACCGCCACCGCAGTGAGGCCCCGGTGTTTGCACCGGGGACCGGGTCTGGCTCTCGACCCGAAACCTGCCCTCCGCCTGCCGCCGGAAGCTGGGTCCGCGGTTTTGTGGGCCATTTAAAGTTCTGAGGAGACTGAACAAGGTTTGTTACAGGTTACAGCTCCCCCTGATTACCGTATTAACCCCTCGTTCCATGTGTCTCTCCTCAGGCCGGTGGTGGCTGGTCCACTCCAGGAATCTGATGGGCGGGAGGTTCCTCGCCCCCTCTGGACATCGAGGGGGCCCGGCGTATGCTGTTCGAGCCATCATGACTCAAGGCGTCGGGAGAGAGGCCTTCAGTACCTCATGGAGTGAGGGGGTACGTCCGGAGGAGAGATGCTGGCTGCTGGTGGAGGACATCCTGGACCCTTCATGCTGCGGGAGTTTCACCGTCTCCACCGGATCGCCCTGCGCCTCGTCCTCCGGGTGGTCCCCGAGGCCGGTGCCGGCGTGCTGCTGGAGCACGCGTCAAGGGGGGGGGGGGGGTACGGTCACGAAGTTGGTCCCTCCTTGTTCGGGCGCGTTCGGCGGCCGACGTCACAGGTTTTCTAGCCGCCACGAGATCCACTTTTCATTTTCCATTTGTTTTGTCTTCATTGTACACACCTGGTTTCCATTCCCATAATATATGTTCTTATTTAACCCTCTGGTCGCCTCATGGTTTTGTGCATGTTTGTTCGTTGTAAGTTGGTCTGTATTTGTTGAGCTTGATAATTTTTCTTCTTGGAATATTTGTTGTTTTGTTAGGTGAAGTTAGGTGAATTACTCATCTCTGTGTCCTCGCCCTGATTCCGCCTTACCTGCTACACCTAGACACATTTACATTACATTTACATTTAAGTCATTTAGCAGACGCTCTTATCCAGAGCGACTTGGTGCATCACCTTATGATATCCAGTGGAACAACCATTTACAATAGTGCATCTAACTCTTTTAAGGGGGGAGGTGTTTAGCCAATGCCTCCAGAGCCTTTACGACAGACAACAGCTCCCGGTCCCCCACATCATAGTTTCGCTCTGCCGAGCTGAGCTTCTTCGAAAAGAATGCACCTGGGCGGAGCTTTGGTGGCGTACCCGAGGAGCCTTGCACTGGGCGCACACCGAGCAGGAGGAAACATAAACCCTTACATCCTTAGCCAAGGATGACCACCAGTACTTCCCACTAAGACAGCGCACTGTCCGACCGATGCCAGGATGACCAGAGGAGGGTGACGTGTGGGCCCAATAGATCAAACGGTCGCAGACAGCAGACGGAATGTACATACGCCCAGCTGGACACTGGGTGGGAGTGGGCTCTGTACGTAACGCCCGCTCGATGTCCGCGTCCAGCTCCCACACCACCGGTGCCACCAGGCAAGAAGCCGGAAGTATGGCAGTGGGATCCATGGGCCGCTCCTCTGTGTCATACATCCGGGACAGTGCGTCTCCSTTAGCGTTTTGGGAACCTGSTCTGTAGAATAGGGTGAAAACAAAACGGGTGAAAAACATGGCCCACCTTGCCTGGTGAGGGTTCAGTCTCGTCCCCGCCCGGATGTACTCCAGATTGCGGTGGTCAGTCCAGATGAGAAAAGGGTGTTTAGCCAATGCCTCCAGAGCCTTTACGACAGCCAACAGCTCCCGGTCCCCCACATCATAGTTTCGCTCTGCCGAGCTGAGCTTCTTCGAAAAGAATGCACAGGGGCGGAGCTTTGGTGGCGTACCCGAGCGCTGAGACAGCACAGCTCCTATCCCAGCCTCGGACACGTCCACCTCCACTATGAATGCCAAGAAGGGATCCGGATGAGCCAGCACGGGAGCCTTTACCGTGGTGGGAGTCGGCCAATTACGCACGGCTGAAATGCGGTCACTTTCCATCTCCACCCGATGTGGAAATGCGGTACCCTAGGAAGGAGACGGACTGTTGGAAGAATAGACATTTCTCCGCCTTGACGTACAGGTCATGCTCCAAAAGGGGGTACTCATAGTGCCCAGAGGTGGTACTAAATGCAGTCTTCCACTCGTCCCCCTCCCGGATACGCACCAGATTGTAAGCGCTCCTGAGATCCAATTTTGTGAAGAAGCGCGCCCCGTGCATTGACTCGATCGCACTGGCTATGAGAGGCAGCGGGTAGCTGTACCTCACAGTGATCTGATTGATACCTCGATAGTCAATACACGGGCGCAGACCTCCATCCTTCTTCACAAAAAATTAACTTGAGGAGGCAGGTGAAGTGGAAGGCTGAATGTATCCCTGCCCCAGAGATTCGGAGACATATGTTTCCATAGCCGCCGTCTCCTCCTGTGACAGAGGATACACGTGACTCCTGGGAAGTGCTGCATCTACCAGGAGATTTATCACACAATCCCCCGTCGATGGGGTGGTAGTTGAGTCGCCTTCTTCTTACAGAAGGCGAGAGCCAAATCTGCATATTCTGAGGGGATGTGCACGGTGGAGACCTGGTCTGGACTCTCCACCGTAGTCGCACCGATGGAAACACCTACACACCTCCCCGAGCACTTTCGTGACCATCCCTTGAGAGCCCTCTGTTACCACGAAATCCCACTGAGACCAGGTGAAGGAGGGGTGGACAGCGGTGTAGGTTGTTGTGATGATGATGGGGGTGCTGGACAACCTCCTCTCTCCCATCGCTCCATTGTTTGCAGCACGCGTTCCATGACTGTGCCGAGACTATGCAACATGGTCGCGTGCTGCTGGACGCGCTCCTCTACTAACAAAGGAGGKCTTTGTGCACCTGCTGACTCCATTTTCAGGTGCATGTTTCTGTAAGGTGTCTAGGTGTAGCAGGTAAGGCGGAGTCAGAGATGAGTAATTCACCTAACTTTACTCAAAACAAACAAATATTCCAAGAAGGAAAATAATCAAGCTCACAAATACAGACCAACCTAAAACGAACAAACAAGCACAAAACCAAGGGGGAACCAGAGGGTTAAATAAGGAACATATCATTATGGGAATGGAAACCAGGTGTGTACAATGAAGACAAAACAAATGGAAAATGAAAAGTGGATCGGTGGCGGCTAGAAAACCTGTGACATCGACCTGTGACATCGAACGCTGCCCGAACAAGGAGAGGGTCGTGACACTGTATAAACAGATCCTAGACATACTGTATAAAAAGCTTTCTCAAAATATGCTATAAAGATTATACCTGGCTTCCCTGTATTCTCATTAAAATAGTTTCCCATTATTTCAAGTAGTTTTCTAATGTCTCCAATATATCTTCCTTTAAGAATCCCGTCTGATCATGACGAATAATGTCCAGTAAGATGTTTTTTATTCTATGAGCAATAGATTTTGCCAATATTTATTTGCCTCACAACATTGAAAGGTGAGGAGCCTCCACATTTTTTTAGAGACTGGGTCGTTGTATTGCTCCCCTGGCTCCTGCTTTAGTAGGAGATAAATCAGTCCCTCCTTTTGGATGTCTGACAGTTTGCCATTTATGAGTAATTAAAACATAATAGTAATGGATATTTCAGTAGTTCATACAAAGTTTGATATATCTCTATTTGAATGCCGTCGAGACCAGGGGTTTTCCCCGTCTGAAATGAATCCATTGCTAACAATAGTTTGTCATGTGCAATTAGTTAGGCCTGCAGAAGATTTTTTGTTGTTGTGGGGAGAAGGATGTCACAAAACTCCTTGTCAAGTGAGGCTGTATGAACTTGACAGGAGAACAAAATCGCTGTTGGTGAGAAGGATTTTTCCATCGTTTGTTAATATTTTTTGTAGGTTCTTTTTGGTCGCGTTTCTATATTGAAGGTTTAGGGAAAAACTTGGTGAATTTTCGCCATTCCCCATCCAATTTAGTCTGTTTTTCAGATAAATGAAACCAGATCTTTCCTGAATAAGTTCCTCAAACTATTTTTGTTTTGCGTCTAGATTATTCAGTGCTTCTGTATACATTTAGCCTATCTACACCATTGATGTCTAATGTTAGATGTTCTATTCTCCGTTGACGAGACCATTTTTTGGAATGAAAATGTAATTGAAAAGCCTTTAACGGCACATTTAAAGGCATCACATACAATAAGTGGGTCCACTGAACCTGTAGCCAGTGCACTCTATTGTCTGTTCAATCACAATGTCCTCTATCATTAAAGCTAAAATAATCCTGCCAAGAATTGACTACCGGTCACCTAATGATCAGAATAATGTATAAAAAATATTTTCAATAAATATGCTATGTTATCCATATCATCACCCATTAGTGTTGATGTGGTGAGATATTGCCAATTGATAAATCATGTTGATAATATCACGTTCTGACCATAGTTCTTTTGTGTTTTCGTTGTTTTAGTGTTGGTCAGGACGTGAGCTGAGTGGGCATTCTATGTTGTGTGTCTAGTTTTTCCGTTTCTATGTTTGGCCTGATGGTTCTCAATCAGAGGCAGGTGTTAGTCATTGTCTCTGATTGGGAACCATATTTAGGTAGCCTGTTTTGTGTTGGGTTTTGTGGGTGGTTGTCTTCTGTCTTTGTGTCTATGCACCAGATAGGACTGTTTCGGTTTTCCACATTTGTTGTTTTCTATTTTGTAGTGTTCACGTTTTTTTTGTCGTTATTAAACATGATGAACACTAACCACGCTGCGCTTTGGTCCGATCCCTGCTACACCTCCTCCTCAGACGAAGAGGAGGAAATCTGCCGTTAAAGATAAATTATCCATTTCAAATGGGTTTTTAGGGATAACGTGACAGGATTGATTATAAACAGTAGCATCAGCTTTTGCGGATAGATGCCAATCAGTTGCCATACCAAGCAGTGAGGTAGAGTCATGACGCTCTCTATGGTGCAGCTGTATAACTTTTTTTTGTGTGGGAGGGGGCGCACTGCATATCAGTGCTTGAGGCGTCACTACAGACACCCTAGTTCGATTCCAGGCTGTATCACAACCGGCCGTGATTGGGAGTCCCATAGGCGCCCTATGGGACTCACAATTGGCCCAGCGTCGTCCAGGTTTGGCAGGTGTAGGCCATCATTATAAATCATATATTTTTCTTATTAACTGACTTGCCTAGTTAAATAAAAAAATGAATTAAGGATATGAGGGCCCACGCCGAATATTTTCAATCTCCTGAGGGGGAAGAGGCGTTGTCATTATTAGGAGCAATACAAAAGAGCTCTCTAGCTAGCTAACAGCTGCTAGCGTCAGTTAGCTGGCTAAACTGTGAGGTCTACTTGACCAACGCAACGTCGTTAATGTTTTCTTACTGTTTCCACTATGATTCAGCAAGACACGACATCGTGGACTTCAGGAAACAAAAGGCCGAGCACGCCCCAACCACATCGACGTGGTTGTGGAGCGGATCGAGAGCTTCAAGTTCCTCTGGTCCACATCACTAATGAACTAYCATGGTCCACTCACATCAACACAGACGTGAATAAGGCATCTTCATTCATGTGTTGGTGTGTGTGAGAAGGCATCTTCACGATTAGCTCCTTGCTGACTATTGCAAATATTTGTTTTTCATTCTCATTAATGTTATCGAACAGTTTGTATCTAGGTCTAGTAAAGGTGCCCATGTTTCTCATACCATGGAACATGCAGTAAATATATTACACTACCAACAAAATTGAACCAGTTAAATAATGTAAAACAATTTACATCAGCTCACACACTTTCACCAATTGAATGGGAGTAGCGGAGCCATTGAGGGAGTTCTATTGACCTGAGCCGGGGTGTACCGGTCTATGGCCCGTGACGTAAACGGGCAAAATTCGAACAGCAATGTGCGTCGCTCGGTCATGTTGTCAACAAGGCGGCATGGTGCATCGTCCAGAAACATACATCTCTTTTCCATAAAATATATGTCGGAATTTTTAAACTAGTTCATCATTGGGAAAGCAGTTTTTATCAGAAGCAATCACTTTTTCATGTGAAAACAAGGAATCCTACTCATTACTCCACGTGCTTAATCTAACCTAGGCTATGTCACTTTTGTTTTGAGCCGATTTCACCGTGGGCTTTGAACGGGGCACACCTGGCTCACCGCTCACGCCCGGGAGTTACCCCGGCCCCAACACGAATACAATTACGTTCATCCAAAGCAAACACCTCCAAACTGGGTAATCCGGGACAGATAATCGAATCCCCCCCATTGAAGGGAACCTACATTACGTAGCTAACTGCATCCACATCACAACAATCAGAAAATCCAGAGAAAAACAAGGAAGTGAACGGTCACGTAACTCTGAACTGTTATCGCCGTTTTTAGTATTAAAACGGTCCTGATAGAAAAATACATACAACTTCAGAATCATCGTCTTCGACTCAGAAAACCACACACCAATTCAGGACAATGAACAACAAAGGTAATTTAGCTAACGTCCAAAATCATTGTTGTATAAGCTAGCTAACAGCGGCTAACGTTAGTTAGCTAAACGCTAGACTGCGCGGTCTACTTGGCCGACGTCGTTACTGTTTTCATTATGAATTAGATAAATAGTTAGTTGTTTAAATTGTAAGAGTCGACCGGTAAGTAGCCAGCTAGCTTATATACATGTTGCCAAATACGTAACGTTAGCTAGCTAGCGTTAGTTACAGGCTAATTAGCGCTTAGCCGCGTACACTGACCTCAACCATGAATACAACACTATTCAGCTAACGTGTTAGCGAGTTAACAGTAGGACCTGTCATAGTCACTTATGTAAATTGACTAACTGTATTGTTCTGACTAGCCAACTGTAATCATCATATTGATTAAGTATTTTTCTGTTCTGTTAGCCAGTCATAGGTACATTTCTTTTGTTAGAACGGTCTGTAGTATATTAACCTAATGTAGCAGGCGTAAAAAGACGCCTGAGCGGAGTTCCCACATCCGTTTCAGTGGGAACGGAAGTTTGATTGAAAATACTGTATTGTTCCCATTAGACAACACAGCCACAAAGTCAAAATTGTCCATCTTACAATTTCATAGAATTTTTTTATTTAAGGTTAGGTGTATGGGTTAGGTTTTAAATCTGATTTTAAAGAAGATAAATTGTAGAAATAATCGGTGTTTATGACTGTGGCTGTGTTAACTAGTGACGCCCATATTGTATCCCTGAACTGGAAAAATCAGCTTTATTCCGACCCCACGAAGAGTGGTCATTGATTAACAATCTAGCATTCAATATTGTTTTGCAATTGTGTGACGTTTGAGTAAAACAAAGTGTTGGTAGTGATAATAGCATAATATTATTTTGTGTATCACAGGTTCCTATCCCCAGCAAGCTGTGTACCCACAGCAGAGCAGTGCACCCATCTACCCCCCTGCAATGCAAGTGTCTCCTCAGGCACCCCCTTACACAGATGCACCACCTGCATACTCTGAGGTAACCATTTGTACTTGGAATAAATGTGTTATCTACTTTTGTGACGTATTCACAATCATATCAATACAAACACACTGACAGACTGTCTCTAACACTCCCCCTTTCATCCTCTTTCCATTACTCCAAAGATTTATCAGCCCAGGTATGTGCACCCATCTCAGGCTGGCCAGCTACAGCAAATGGCCCAGTACCCTGGCACTCAGATGTACATGCAACTGCCCCAGTCCATGGCTGTTGGACCAATGGGCCACAACGTCCCCATGGCATACTACCCCATGGGAGCCATGTATCCCCCTGGCTCCGCTGTGCTAGTGGAGGGAGGATATGATGCTGGTGCTCGATTTGGTCAAAGCAACAGTGCTTCCATCCCTGTGAGTATCTGCAAAACACCTAGGCTATATCAGGGGTGTCAAGCTCAATTCCTGGTGGGTGGTGTGTTTGCTGGTTTTTGTTGTTTCCTTTCAATTTGTGTCTACTTAAGACTTAGACAACCACGTGAGGGAAAGTCATCGATTACCATAAGTACAAGGGAGGAGCCAAGTATATTGCCTGTGTTGTTGAGAAACAGATATTGGTAAAGTTACTCATGCATATGACTTTCTTTCTCCCTCACCTAAACACATCACAGCCCCCACCTCCTGGCCACATGCCTAATGCAGCTCAGCTGGCCGCCATGCAGGGTGCCAACGTCATGATGACACAGCGCAAGAACAACTTCTTCATGGGTGGTTCCAATGGTGGGTACACCATCTGGTAACAGCCAGCATTTGCCACAACTTCTCCCCATACTCCTCTCCCTCATTCAAAATGATGATTCCCTTTCCTGTCCCATCCGCCAACCCCTTTCGGGCTGCTTGGCCATGCCACAATACTGATATCACTTAACGGAATGTAATACTTTAGAGCCCTGATAAAAGGTACAGTACTCCACTTTCGATCCAGAGTCAAGTCTTAATTACTTATTCATAATTTCGGCTTCTGAACCGGTTCCCTGACCTTACAAGGATAGTGCTGCTGTCTTCAGTCAAAACACATTTCATATGTTACTGGCTATATTTTCTTTTTGAGTGAATGACATTGCTCTAAACTCTTAACTGTCACCATTTTTGTACTTTATTATTTCAGTTTTTCATGTTTATTTGGACTCGGCCTCATGTCTTCCTCACAAAGAGTGCTAATGATCCAAGCAGTGCATCACATATACTTCTTTTTTTTTTTTTGCTGTTGCATGGCATGTTGAATATGCCCAGTAGGCCTATCTAAAAATCAGTTTCTCCGGCCACCGGATTGTAGTATAATAGTATACTGGTATGTTAAACAAGAACCAAAACAAACAAGAATGGATTACAAAATTCTAACCAGACTATTACATGCCATGGTGGTTTACTGTACCTTCTTGGGCAACTGTAGATGAACATAATCGGGTGCCAAACAGCACCGTGACTTAAATAAAAGCGAGTTAACTTAAAATACTTAAGAATGAAATTCAGTGTGATTTTCCAAATTGAGATTTGGATCATCRAAAGGGTTGGTTGGCTTTACATTTTTGCTGTTATTTTTTTCCCCTAAGTCGGATACCCAGAGTTGAACATCATCCCAGTGTTTCGTTAAGTAAAATAATGGCACCCACGACCTGTTCTTAAAACACAAAAAAGTACTGTCAAGTAAGGTAGAATAACCTACTAAGATCAGTAGGTTATAAGGGCTGCAGTGTTATGAAGCCTTTGCGGGTTCAATTAAAATATAACCAGTTTGTTTATTTTCTGTCTCATCTTCAAGTGATTTGTTTGAATCAATTACTAGTTACTTACTTTGTAAGTATAACCACGGAGATGGTTGTACCAAAGATATGGTCTAGATTGCACTACAAAATCTTTGGTTGTGACTTAATTATAATAATTCAAATATGGCACATTTTAAAAGGAAACATATCAAACAGTGATGATGGGTTTGAAGGTACTTAAGACCTTAGATCTGGCATTTGTTGCTGTATTTTGTAATGGGGTGATTAAATGTTGTTTAATGTAATTGCGACTAGGTGGTTCTGCATGCCTTTTTGCACTTTTGCTCTGTACAACTTTGAATTTTGTGAAGATGTATCATTGCTAATTTTTATAGAAATGCCACAATTTAATTTATGTACACTTTTGGAAATGATAGATTTTGCTACTTGTTTTTAGTACAAATGCTAATAACCTGCAAATACAGCTCTAGGCAAAGGCTGCTCTTTCCTGTACAACTTATTGAAGGAATTTCATTGAACTGTCTTCACTCCAAAAGGGTGAGGTTCCTAAATGTTTTAGGACTGCAGCAAATCACTTGCATATGGTTCCCCTTGCCCGACTTGTTAATTGTAGTGTTAAGCCACACCATTATTTATGAATACATTTTCTTATTAATAAATATGCATTGTATCAGTCGAGCTTACACAACTGTTTCTTTTCCAATACACTTACGTGCGCTGCTAATTGAACTACCGTAGAACCTTTTTAAGTCATATCTAACACTAGGTTTGATCCAGTTTGTGAAAACGCCTAGATTCAAGAATTTGATATTTTGGTTTAAACATTAACATTCAGTGCAATTTCTTTATTTTTCCTTATGTAATGCAACTCATGTCTTGTATGTTATGATCAAAATTCATGTGTCACTGGGTATCCGACTTAATAGCCTAGATTTGATAGTTGTGGCCCTCATTATAACAAGTAGTCCTCACTGAAATGTGAATTCCAGGTTACTTTGGTCAGTTGATCAGCTGTCTGGAAACCTGCTAGCCTAGCATGCAACCTGTTTGCACATTATGTATCAGACTGCATCTGCTCTTGGTTACACTGATCACATGACTAGCTACCATTCCAAACATGGTTGTCATGTCACTCATTTTGCACAGCTGTAAATGTGTATCCCATTCCCAAACACACACTGATGCATCATACGGTTTATAAAGGGGTCACAGCTTTCAAAATGTAAGCAAAAGGCTCATACAATTTTGTTTAGTTTCTTTCTGTCCCAGACCTGACTCATGTTTGTAACGCAGCTTAGACCTAGCAATATGATGTACCGTAATGCTTACCAGTAGATGCCATGCCAACCACAGCCAGTGTGGAATAAAAGTTTCTGTTGAAGGATTTATGGACATTTATAGTTCAGGGATTCTCTAACATTTTTATAATATGGATATGTATTAAAAGTGATTTGATGGACTACAGTACTTTCTTTTAAGATTACTAAGTGTCACTTTGGTTTATTGAGACATGCGTCTGGAGGAAAACTCTGGTGCAGTTAACTTTTTATACTAAACATAACATTTAAGGTGAAAAATTTAGAATAAAGGATATTTTGGAAATTTGAAATGCTACCTGTTCCGAGTGCTTTTCCATCATTTATAAAATCAGATGTGTCATGCATTAGGACTCAAGCAGCCCTGTATGAATTGTAAGAGGAAGAAATGTTTAGTGCATAAACACCTCCTATGGCTTATAGCTAGCTGGATTAAGGACATTGAACACTGAGTGATTTAAAAACGAACAAGCTTTATTGCCATGTCAGACCTGCAGTCTCAAATTGAGGTCTGTCATGCCACTTACTGCCTTTGGCAGATACTTCAGTAAGATCATACAAACACAAGATGGCGTATTTGGTAATAGTAACAGATACAAAACAACATTTCCCATTTAGCTGCCCAGTTTTGAACTGGTAAATTATGTATAATGGCATAAGAGAAGAAAAAAAAATCAGTGCCTTCTACTGATCCAACAAATACAATTTCCCATTTAGCCCCCAGGACAATATTTTTTTTTACCAATACAACCAGAAAATGAAAACCCTTCAGAGTTGACACATGGGGAGCAGATTGATAACAATTATATGACAAAGAAGAAAGCATATTTATGATGCCATCTTAGACATTCCCCCACAAGAATCTCATGAAGTCCTCCATCCACCAGTGTTAAACAGTTCTCTTACCTTGCACACAACTGTTAAATTGTGAAACCATCCGTGTGCACACTTTTACTAATTAATCTCATCGCTTGCCCAGTTTGTGCTTATACGTGATAGCGTGTTCTCTTGGGTAAAATCTATGTAGGTCTTCAATTCCGCAGACATATGGTAAATTTGGTAGATCATTTTCCTATTTCCTGTCAGTTTGGCAGAGAACATTTTGTTAAACACCCACCCACAGTTCATCACATTCCTCCTTGTCATCAAGTTCAAATGAAGTATTCCTTCTTTTCATCAGTTACAATGTCACTGTGGGCCAGATCACAGTCCTCCCCCGGGGCGGGTTCTCCTGTGGTTCTGTAGGCACCCTTGTTATGGCACAAGTACCGGTACAGAAGGAAACCCAGGCCAGCTAGCGTCAGTAGAACAAGTACGATGACAACTGGAGAGAGAGTCAAATGCTTTTAGAATAGGGACAGAAGTTCAGCTAAGGATAGATGCATACGCTTTAAAGGTAGACTCAGTGATATGACGTAGATGCAGAATGTAAACCGCACATGCGCATATACTCTGTGAGAGTGAAGTCCTGCATCTCTATTATCTCAATATCTGCGGTGCTACTCGTGGCAACATCATTTTGTGGAGTCTACTTTTAAAACATAGGGTTTTGCACATTTTTGTTTTTATCATACTGAAGTGAAAAGAAAAGTTAAAATAAAATCAGGCCTACTTCCAATGACAGAGGAGTCCGTATGACTGGGAAGCGATGTAGGTCTCATCTCTGTTGCTGAAGACATAAAACATGACAAACAATCCGTTTCATACTGTAGGCTGTGCTAGTATAAACATGAGAAACTGCATCATTTTCTCAATACAGGGAAATCTGAACTGTATTTTATTACACAGTAATCTGCTTACAAAACGGCTAAACTCAGGTCCAGCCAATGTTTAATTTTTGAAATCTATTTGACATAACGCAGTGCCTTAATCAGAAGACAGAGCCGTCATGAAAAAGGGTTGGGTGTCATCAACTCTATAGAGGAAAATATGGTTACAGTTTTTCATTGACACACGGACTTCAAAATTCAAATAAATGTATTTTGTCTTCTTTGTGAAATAAGTGCCATATAAAATGGCATTTCTCTAACACAAAAAAAAAAAAGGACGTCCCACTTACCCGTCATGGGAATAGAAGTCATGGTGATTGATGTCAGATTCACAAGCTATGGAACAAATGAAAAGTACAGTACTTAGTACAGTCATTGTTTACACAACACACAAACTCAAGACATAAAAGGCACTGTATTCCTAACCAACACAGTACTAAATTCTGTAGATACATATATCACATTATCTGGCGTACAGCCAAATATTTTTCGTGTGCATTACTGGGCTTTGCAGGAAAGCCCTATACAAACCCTCACAGATTTTTCAACTAATCTTCAAACTCGAGTCGGTGAAAAAAGTATCTTAGAAATGTCAGTTTCCAGTTGCAGGTGGTTCTACAAAAACCATAGAAAATTCAGAAAGCTATTAAATCCATGTTTTGTATCGAGTGAGATATGCCTCTTGCATGTGTGTAGATCTTTGTTTTGGTTGCACTGTGTGACGAACTGTCATCTAATGCTACACCTGGCCGTGCCGCATAAAAACTAGTAATTCCTGCAAAGCTGCTGGGAAATGCTAGATGTGCGGCAGCTAAGATGGCAGGGTACAAAACATGGATTTAATATACTTTTTTTTGTTGACATTTCTAATATTTTTTTTTTTCACTGAATCGAGAACTATGAAAGTACCGCCAAGAACAGGTTCGTTGAAAAATCTATGGTGGCAGTTAGTGTGTATGGAAGTTTATTAGTGGCTTTATTCAATATAAAAAAATATAAATGGGCAAATTATAAATCTGTGTTTCTAATTCCTTTTCCTAAATGGGTATGCATTTATGACAAAATTCTAAGCGTTATCGTTTTCATGATTGAGTATGCATAATGCCTGCTCATTTGAAAAATAAATAGCAAAGTGTTTCATATTTAATTTCCACAGTACTATCCAGTAMAACACTGACACGTTTAAAAATTAAATGTAAAAGCTTAAATTACCAATCATTTCTCATGTAATTTCCTTGTGACTGCATGAATTGTGACAAAATTCAAATGATCAATAAAATTCTATAAATCAATCAATGCTTAATTTTGCTATTTAGTTTCCTCATTGCTCCTTTGCGTTTTCGATGTGTGTTAGACCTGTCAAACACGGTGGGCGGTGCTTTGGTAATGTGAGGTGGAAGTGGTTGCCTGGGCTTGCTAGCTATGCTCAGACAGAAATACTCTTAATTTCTTAAAGTATTTCTAGATCAGAGAGGAAGAGGCGAAGCTGTACTATATACTGAATAACTCCGTATATATACACACACACACACACACACACACACACACGCACTGAGTGTACAAAACATTAGGAACACCTCTTTCCATGGCATACAGACCAGGTGAATCCAGGTGAAAGCTATCATCCCTTATTGATGTCACCTGTTTAAATCCACTTCAATCAGTGTAGATGAAGGGGAGGAGACAGGTTAAAGAAGGATTTTTAAGACTTGAGACATAGATTGTGTATGTGTGCCATTCAGAGGGTGAATGGGCAAGACAAAATATTTAAGTGCCTTTGAACGGGGTATGGTAGTAGGTGCCAGGCCCACCGGTTTGAGCGTGTCAAGAACTGCAAAGCTGCCAGGGTTTTTCACACTCAACAGTTTCCCTTGTGTATCAAGAATGGTCCACCACCCAAAAGATATCCAGCCAACTTGACAACTGTTGGAAGCATTGGAGTCAACATGGGCCAGCATCCCTGTAGTACACTTTCGACACCTTGTCATCCATGCCCTGATGATTTGAGGCTGTTCTGAAAGCAAACGGGGGTGCAACTCAATATTAGTAAGGTGTTCCAAATAGTTTGTACACTCAGTGTAGATAATCTTTGCTATGCTGGCTAGGACAGCCAGTGAGCAAGAAATTCATGAGGAGAACGCTCAGGCATGGTGCTTGCTGCAAGCAATATGATGGCTAGTATATGTAGTTACCACAGGTGGCACCTTAATTGGGGAGGACAGGCTTGTGGTAATGGCTGGACCAGCAAAAGTGAAATGGTATCAAATAAATAAAACACACTGTTTGATGCCATTCCATTCGCTCCGTTCCAGACATTATGAGCCGTCCTCCCCTCAGGAGCGTCCACTGTTAGCTACTAGCTAGGTTAGATACGCTAGCTAGCCATGGTGAGGCAAGTCAACACATTTAAGAGATGAACAGAGACATAACCTACTAAAAATTATTCTGGTCTAAACAAATAAAATACATATATTTGACAGTGACAGAGAGCGAGGGAGAACGGCCCCTTTGGCCATTAACGTTAGTCCTTGGTGGGACAGTATTTACAAAAACTGCGGTTGTCATATGTCATTGCACCATCAAATCAAATTTTATTTGTCACATGCACCGAATACAACAGGTGTAGTAGACCTTACATAGAAATGCTTACTTACAAGCCCTTAAYCAACAATGCAGTTAAGAAAAATACCTACAAAAATAAKAAATAAAGTAACAAATAATTAAAGAGCAGCAGTAAAATAACAATAGCGAGGCTATATACAGGGGGTACTGGTACAGAGTCAATGAGTGGGTGCACCGGTTAGTTGAAATAAAATATACATGAGGGTAGAGTTATTAAAGTAACTTATGCATCGATAATAACAGAGTAACAGCAGCGTAAAATAGGAGGGAGGGGGGGCAATGCAAGTAGTCTGGGTAGCCATTTGATTAGATGTTCAGTAGTCTTATGGCTTGGGGGTAGAAGCTGTTTAGAAGCCTCTTGGACCTAGACTTGGCACTCCGGTACCGCTTGCCTTGCGGTAGCATAGAGAACAGTCTACGACTAGGGGTACATCCCCTGGACAAGATGCTAGTCTTTCGCATGGCCTTATCCCCAATCTATTTATCTATCTATCTATCTATCTATCTATCTATCTATCTATCTATAGTGCCAAGCAGAGATGCATCAGGTCTCATTTTTACAGTCTTTAGTATGACTAGGCCAGGGATAGAGCTGTCCAACCTTTAAATCTCAGCGAGGACACTAACCACAGGGGCACTGAGTTGGTTATGCGAGACATACTGTAGGTAAAACTATATTGCATATTGATTTGTTCCATGTCGACTGGAAAATGAGGCATGCAAAATTAACCATCACAAATTGTTTTATGAAGGATATACACCGTACTGTACCCTTGATGACCTGTGATGGAGACATTGTCTTACAAGTAACAGTTATTCTTAGAATCACTGGTGTTCAACAAAAAAGTTAATACTGTAGGTTTCCAACATATGATTGGCAGAACCTCATTGAAGAGCAAGAACATTTCTGTATTGTTTTTTTTTTTAAACATCTTACTGAACATGTCACTAGTGGTAACAAAGTGGCACTGTAATTTTAACTGAACACTTCAAGCAGTTCAGCGACAACATAAGTCTGCCCTCTTCCTCATCAGTAAAGTTAGAAATATTGGTATTCCTTCTTAGTTTCTATCAGCTATGGAGATAGGTCCTCAGCCAGAACTGCCTGTGAAAAAAGGAGCGCAAATTATGCTAAAAGATTAGAATGGATGGAAATCTAAAACACAGATGATCAATGTACAACTCATGATAAGTGCACTAGTCACAATTAAATTCACATATCCTACTGTTTTTTTTATAGTACAACAACTGTATTCTCTGGTTTAGTGCATGTCATAACCAATCATTCACTCAATTTACAGTTCAATGAGGTATAATAGCACGGGTGGTGTGGGGCATCTTTCAGCCATTTTGGTGCCCCTGCAGCCCTTGCTTTCTAACCTGTCTGATGGTGGGCAGCAGCATCTGGAAGACAGGAGGGGCAGCGTCTGCTGGAGAACCTGCTGGGGTGTCCCGTACACAGCAATGACATCAGTTTCCTTAGGGTTGGAACACAAAATATATTAGTTGAAAGGCACACTGTCATGTCTGGGGCAAATGAGCTAATATAGAAAAGGCTTTATTTTAAAATCAGACAACAGGAACTCTTAAGAATCACTGATTCCAGTCCATATCAGATCATCTGCCCACTTAGAATCTCTGGTACTGTCCCATGTGGGCTATAATAATGAAATACTGCAACGTTGACATTATTTACTGGCATTCAAACAAAAGCTTTACTTGCGATAAACAAAATGACAAACTCAGTGGGGGAGGATCATAGGACTACAATATTAATAGAATCTGTATTGCTCTTAAATTGAGGGAGTTTAATTAAGCTGGACCGGGGTGCGCCGGGCTATGGCCCGTGACGTGAATGGGCAAAAGTGGTGAGGGAGGAGCGCCGTGCTGAAATTGAAAAGTAATCTGCACCACCAGGTCATATTGTCAACAAGACAGCATGGTTCATCGTTCAGACACATACATTTTCCATCAAAGTACATGTTAACATTTTCAAACTAAGTTTACTTGTGAAGGCAGATAAATAACATATTAGTTTTAACCAAGATAAAACACTTTGCATGTGAACAGGGCTTGTAAGTAAGCATTTCACAGTAAGGTCTACACTTGTATTTGACGCATGTGACAAAAAAACATTTGATTTTCAACGTTCTTGACATACTACACTTTTGTTTGAGCAGACTTCGCAGTGAGCTTTGAACGGCGATCCCGGCTCACACCCGAGAGGCAGCCGGTTTTCAAAACAATGACTATTCATCCTGTGCAATTTCCACCAACCCGGCCAGCTTAATCAAATCCCCTCATTGTAATATCGCTGTAGCCCTCAATGCACCTTCCTCTGAAATGACAATACAAAAAAAGCCACTTACCTAAAAGTGTTCCACGATGTCTTGTTGTGAAGGTAGTAGCTAGCTCGCTAGCTAGCTAACACAAGCCAGTAACGTTAGCCAGTAGTGCATCATAGCCAGCTAGCTACACTACAGGAACAAAAGTCAAACATCTTATTCCAAAATGATGAGCATTAGAGGTCGACCGATTATGATTTTTCAACGCCGATACCGATTATTGGAGGACCAAAAAAGCCGATACCGAATAAATTGTCCAATTTCTATATATACACACATACATACACATATTTGTAAAATGACCATTACAACAATACTGAATGAACACTTATTTTAACTTAATATAATACATAAATAATATATTTAGTCTCAAATAAATAATGAAACATGTTCAATTTGGTTTAAATAATGCAAAAGCAGTGTTGGAGAAAGAAAGTGCAATATGTGCCATGTAAAAAAGCTAACGATTAAGTTCCTTTCTCAGAACATATGAAAGCTGGTGGTTCCTTTTAACATGAGTCTTCAATATTCCCAGGTAAGAAGTTTTAGGTTGTAGTTATTATAGGAATTATAGGACTATTTCTCTCTATACCATTTGTATTTCATTAACCTTTGACTATTGGATGCTCTTATAGGCACTATAGTATTGCCAGCCTAATCTCGGGAGTTGATAGCTTGAAGTCATAAACAGCGCTGTGCTTCAAGCATTGCGAAGAGCTGCTGGCAAATGCAGGAAAGTGCTGTTTGAATGAATGCTTATGAGCCTGCTGATGCCTACCACCGCTCAGTCAAACTGCTCTATCAAATCATAGACTTAATTATAATATAATAAACACACAGAAATACAAGCCTTAGGTCATCAATATGGTCAAATCTGGAAACTATCATTTCAAAAACAAAACGTTTACTCTCAGTGAAAGAGGAACGGTTCCGTATTTTATCAAACGGGTGGCAACCCCAAGTCTAAATATTGCTGTTACATTGCACAACCTTGAATGTCATAATTATGTATAATTCTGGCAAAATAATTACGGTCTTTGTTAGGAAGAAATGGTCTTCACACAGTTCGCAACGAGCCAGGCGGCCCAAACTGCTGCATATACCCTGACTCTGCTTGCACAGAACGCAAGAGAAGTGACACAATTTCCCTAGTTAATATTGCCTACTAACATGCATTTCTTTTAACTAAATACGCAGGTTAAAAAATATATACTTGTGTATTGATTTTAAGAAAGGCATTGATGTTTATGGTTAGGTACATTGGTGCAACGACAGTGCTTTTTTCACGAATGCGCTTGTCAAATCATCACCCGTTGGGCAAAGTAGGCTGTGATTCGATGATAAATTAACAGGCATTGATTATATGCAACGCAGGACAAGATAGTTAAACTAGTAATATCAACCATGTGTAGTTAACTAGTGATTATGTTAAGATTCATTGTTTTTTATAAAAGATAAGTTTATTGCTAGCTAGCAACTTACCTTGGCTCCTTGCTGCAGTCGCATAACAGKTGGTCAGCCTGCCATGCAGTCTCCTCGTGGATTGCAATGTAATCGGCCATAATGGGCGTCCAAAAATGCAGATTACCGATTGTTATGAAAACTTGAAATTGGCCCTAATTAAAATCGGCCATGCCGATTAATCGGCCGACCTCTAATGAGCATCAATATAGAGTTGGTCCCCTTTGCTGCTATAACAGTCTCCACTCTTCTGGAAAGGCTTTGCACTAGATGTTGGAACATTGCTGTGGGGACTTGCTTCCATTCAGCCACAAGAGCATTAGCGAGGTCGGGCACTGATGTTGGGCGATTAGGCCTGGCTCAGAGTTGGAGTTCTAATTCATCCCAAAGGTGTTTGATGGGGTTGAGGTCAGGGCTCTGTGCAGACCAGTCAAGTTCTTCCACAACGATCTCGACAAACCATTTCTGTATGGACCTCACTTTGTGCACGGGGGCATTGTCATGCTGAAACAGGAAAGGGTCGTCCCTAAACTGTTGCCACAAAGATGGAACCACAGAATTGTCTAGAATGTCATTGTATTCTGTAGCATTAAGATTCCCCTTCACTGGAACTGATGGGCCTAGCCTGAACCATGAAAAACAGTCCCAGACCATTATTCCTCCTCCACCAAACTTTACAGTTGGCACTCTGCAGTCGGGCAGGTAGCRTTCTCCTGTCATACGCCAAACCCAGATTCGTCTGTCGGACTGCGAGATGAAGCGTGATTCATCACTCCAGGGAACACGTTTACACTGCTCCAGAGTCCAATGGCGGCGAGCTTTACACCACTCCAGCTTGGCATTGCGCATTGTGATCTTAGGCTTGTGTGCGGCTGCTTGGCCATGGAAACTCATTTAAGGATGCTCCCAATGAACAGGTATTGTGCTGACGTTACTTCCATAGGCAGTTTCAAACTCAGTAGTAAGTGTTGCAACTGAGGACAGATGATTTTTACGCGGTATGCGCTTCAGCGGTACCGTTCTGTGAGCTTGTGTGGCCTATCACTTCATGGCTGAGCCGTTGTTGCTCCTAGACGTTTCCACTTCACAATAACAGCACTTACAGTTGACCGGGGCAGCTCTGGCAGGGCAGAAATTTGACTAACTGACTTGTTGGAAAGGTGGCATCCTATAACGGTGCCACGTTRAAAGTCACTGAGCTATTCAGTAAGGCCACTGTACTACTTAATGTTGGTCTAAGGAGATTGCATGGCTGTGTGCACAATTTTATACACCTGTGAGCAACGGGTGTGGCTGAAATTGCAGAATCCACTAATTTGGCCATGTTCTGTTATAATCTCCACCCGGCACAGCCAGAAGAGGACTGGCCACCCCTCATAGCCTGGTTCCGCTCTAGGTTTCTTCCTAGGTTTTGGCCTTTCTAGGGAGTTTTTCCTAGCCACCGTGCTTCTACACCTGCATTGCTTGCTGTTTGGGGTTTTAGGCTGGGTTTCTGTACAGCACTTTGAGATATCAGCTGATGTAAGAAGGGCTATATAAATAAACTTGATTTGAATTTGATTTGAAGGGGTGTCCACAAGTTGCTTCACATCACTTCACATGTATCTAACCTACCGGTAGSTAGCTACATATAATAGCCAATTAGCTAGCTACTAGTAGCTCACTGTCCCCTCCTGCAAACTCCAAACACACTGTTCTTCTGTGGGGTTTCACACTGGTTGTTGTTGCCGGGATAGCCTAAAAACACACCACAATCGATACAGYTACAACCGGAAAGACCATCGCCAGCAAGCACAGGCAACCTCTTCCGCTTCACGTTAGCGAAACCACACCCAGTGTTTGACTGACAATCAACACAAGTCGATAAAACGATAATGCAAATGAGGAAACGAAATAGCAAAATTAAGCATTGCGATTGATTTATCGAATTTGATTGATCATTTGAATTATGACAGTCTTAAACCACAGAGTATGGAAAWRCATTGTCAATTGAAAAAAATACTTTGTCACAATTCATGCTATCACAACAAGAAAATGATTTATCATTTAACTTAGATTTTTGGATGTGTCAAGTGTTGTACTGGAAAGTACCATGGAAATGAATAATCAAACACACTCTATTTTTCAAATATGCAGTTATCATGAAAATTATATGCAATCTTTTTTTGCAATTCCATTTTTTTTTAAACAAATACATACCCATTTAAGGAAAAGGAATTGCAAACATTATATAACATGTATAATTACCATTTGCATTTCCAATTGAGTTTTGGTAGCTAAATRCTCCCATATGTATGGGGCTTTCCTGTAACGCCCAGTAATGGTCTAACCGGTTTCCCTTGTATCTATGCTAAATAGTCTCTAGGGTCATTTGACTTAGTTACCGCCCTATCCGGGTAATAAAAAGCAGTAAAGGCTAGAATATTCTCATCATTTCCACATATCAAGCACTGATGCATAGCCTGTTTACTGGCTACATCACACGTTTAATGCTGCCGTTGTTCATCACACAGTTGTCTACGCAAATTTTACCTGAGGAAGTAGTTTAGCTAGCTGGATCTGCTGAGAGAAATATTTGCTTGCTGGTCACCTTCAGGCACACCACTTTTGTCCTTACAAAAATAACAACAGGTACAAAAATACAGTCGATAAAGCAAACTAGCTTTAGTAAACCAACAACGAACAAAAAAAACAGACGTGTATCCTCACAGCTCACAGCTCAAACTTTCCTGTAATCCCTTGCGCGTTCGTGAGACTCATGTGTGCTCGCCCCCGTGAAATTGCAACACAAACCAGGTTCCCATCGCGATTTTTTTTCTGACGCCATACGGTATAAAAACAAATTCACGAGAGCTGTGATGGAAACAAACTGTCCAAATGTAAACTAAACAAAATACGCTAGACAAGGTGGAACCTTTTTGTGTCGTTAAAATGTAGTATGCKWAAAATGTCGGTGGAAACGCTTTAATGCACAAATATTGATATAATAACCATTTTATCGAAGTAAATTTGGAATCACGTGACATGTTTTGCAGTCCTCCCACTACGACTCGTCGGGAAAGCATGTAGTTTATTAGGCTACAAATTAAGTACATTATGATTAATTTCACAGGGTGGTGAAAGTGCAAGTTGATAATCGGTGTTTGGCTGCCGTTTGAGAAATACAAATAATCTCACTTTTTGGTCCATTATAATAGTCGCATAATGTAGGCCAGGACTCTAACCCTGTTCCCGGAGAGTTACGGCCCTCTAGGTGTTAACATAACCCTAATCTAGCACACTTTATTCTAATAATTAGCTGGTTGATAAACTGAACCAGGTTAGTTACAACTGGGGTTGGAGCGTAAACCTACAGCAGTGTAGCTCTCCAGGAACAGGTTTGAATTGGAAACCCCTGATGTAGGCTATATGTGCACTGGCGAGACCTCACGTGCCAATACCAGAGTCACTCGCTCTACAACGCAACATTTTTTGTTGTCAGAAAAGCATCAGAGTTGAAAATGCGATGGAAATTCATTTAACTTGTACTTTTTATTCGGTACTTGTAATTTTTACCGCAAAAGGTATGTTTATGTGCACTACGTCATCACGCACAGCCTTGTATCTGCAACAAATCAATTTGATAATAATCAACAGTGTAAATGAGTCAACATGTAAATGTAGAGGGTCTTTTACTTAATTATAAGGAATTCTTATCACTTTACAAAATCCCTGCAACACCTAAAGATTTTCTAATTGTTTTAGATGCCATTCTCCCAGGTGTTGCTTTATTATTCAGGAATGTGTCAAGACCTGATCCTCAGAAGATATCTATGATTAACCCTGTTGCCTCATCAGTATGAAATATTCGTTTTTCTTTTGGTCAATTCAACAACAATAGAGCTATTCGAGCCTTGTTTCAGCAGGATGTTGTATCTATACCTTATGTCATGCCTTATTGAAACAGTTTTATTGATAATATCTGTTGGAAAAAAGTTTGCATGTTGCCACACATTAGAGGTCGACCGATTATGATTTTTCAACGCCGATACCGTTATTGGAGGACCAAAAAAAGCCGATACCGATTAATCGGCCGATTAAAATAAAATAATTTGTAATAATGACAATTACAACAATACTGAATTAACACTTATTTTAACTTAAAATAATACATCAATAAAATCAATTTAGCCTCAAATAAATAAGGAAACATGTTCAATTTGGTTTAAATAATGCAAAAACAAAGTGTTGGAGAAGAAGGTAAAAGTGAAATATGTGCCATGTAAGAAAGCTAACGTTTAAGTTCCTTGCTCAGAACATGAGATCATATGAAAGCTGGTGGTTCCTTTTAACATGAGTCTTCAATATTCCCAGGTAAGAAGTTTTAGGTTGTAGTTATTATAGGAATTATAGGACTATTTCTCTCTATACCATTTGTATTTGTCACGTTCCTGACCTATTTTATGTTATTTTTGTATATGTTTAGAGGGTCAGGGCGTGAGTTGGGGTGGGCATTGTATGTTTTGTGTTTTCTATGTTTAGGGCACTTGAAATTAGCCTTATATGGTTCTCAATCAGAGACAGGTGTTTGACGTTTTCCTCTGATTGAGAACCATATATAGGTTGGCTGTTCACACTGTTTGTTTGTGGGTGATTGTCTTCCGTGTCTGTGTACCACACGGGACTGTTTTGGTTGTTCGGTTCGTTTATTGTAGTCTGTTCCTGTTCGTGAGTTCTGCGTGTTTTATGTAAGTTCCATGATCAGGTCTGTCTACGTTGTTTGTTTGTTATTTTGTATAAGTCAAGTATAGTTCGTGTCAGTGTTCGTCGCTTGTCAATAAATCATTATGTCAACATACCTCGCTGCGTATTGGTCCACCGATCCTTCTCTCCTCTCCTCGTCCGAGGAGGAGGAAGACGACAGCCGTTACAGTATTTCATATACCTTTGACTATTGGATGTTCTTATAGGCACTTTAGTATTGCCAGTGTAACAGTATAGCTTCCATCCCTCTCCTCGCCGCTACCTGGGCTCGAACCAGGAACACATCGACAACAGCCACCCTCGAAGCAGCGTTACCCATGCAGAGCAAGGGGAACAACTACTCCAAGTCCCTGAGCGAGTGACATTTGAAACACTATTAGCGCGCACCCGGCTAACTAACTAGCCATTTCACATCGGTTACACCAGCCTAATCTCGGGAGTTGATAGGCTTGAATTCATAAACAGCAGAGCTGCTGGCAAAATGCAGGAAAGTGCTGTTTGAATGAATGCTTACGAGCCTGCTGGTGCCCACCATCGCTCAGTCAGACTGCTCTATCAAATCATAGACTTAATTATAACATAATAACACACAGAAATACGAGCCTTAGGTCATTAATATGGTCGAATCTGGAAACGAATCATCTCGAAAACAAAACATTTATTTTTTCAGTGAAATACGGAACCGTTCCTTATTTTATCTAACGGGTGGCATCCATCAGTCTAAATATTCCTGTTACATTGCACAACCTTCAATGTTATGTCATAATTACGTAAAATTCTGGCAAATTAGTTCGCAATGAGCCAGGCGGCCCAAACTGTTGCATATACCCTGACTCTGCGTGCAATGAACGCAAGAGAAGTGAAACAATTTCACCTGGTTAATATTGCCTGCTAACCTGGATTTCTTTTAGCTAAATATGCAGGTTTAAAAATATATACTTCTGTGTATTGATTTTAAGAAAGGCATTGATGTTTATGGTTAGGTACACGTTGAAGCAACGTCAGTCCTTTTTCGCGAATGCGCACTGCATCGATTATATGCAACGCAGGACACGCTAGATAAACTAGTAATATCATCAACCATGTGTAGTTATAACTAGTGATTATGATTGATTGATTGATTGTTTTTTATAAAATAAGTTTAATGCTAGCTATCAACTTACCTTGGCTTCTTACTGCATTCGCGTAACAGGCAGGCTCCTCGTGAGGCAGGTGGTTAGATTGTTAGACTAGTTAACCATAAGGTTGCAAGATTGAATCCCTGAGCTGACAAGGTAAAAATCTGTCATTCTGCCCCTGAACAAGGCACTGTTCCTAGGCCGTCATTGAAAATAAGAATGTGTTCTTAATTGACTTGCCTTGTTAATAAAGGTGTAAAAAATTTAAAATAATATCCAAAATTACCGATTTCCGATTGTTATGAAAACTTGAAATCGTCCCTAATTAATCGGCCATTCCGATTTAATCGGTCGACCTCTACCACACATACCTACTTATTAGCAAAATTACGGAAGTTTCTTTTAAAATTGTTCATAAATATTATCCTGCCAACCACGATATGAAGAAGTTTAGGAACATACATTTGAATTGTACCTTTTGTAGTGAAGCGGTGTTTTTTGGCATTGTATTAATTTATTTAATATATTTTTTATTTTATTTCACCTTTTATTTAACTAGGCAAGTCAGTTAAGAACATATTCTTATTTACAATGACGACCTGGCAAAATGCTTCCTGCGGGGACGGAGGCTGGGATTAAAAAAAATAAAAGATACAATTTAGGACAAAACACAAATCATGATAAGAGAGACAACACTACATAAAGGGAGACCTAAGACATCATAGCATGGTAGCATGGTAGCAACACAACATGACAACAACATGGTAGCAACACAACATGGCAGCAGCACATGGTAGCAGCACAAAACATGGTACAAACATTATTGGGCACAGACAACAGCACAAAGGTAAAGAAGGTAGAGACAACAATACATCACGCAAAGCAGCCACAACTGTCAGTAAGAGTGTTCATGATTGAGTCTTTGAATTTAGATGAAACTGTCCAGTTTGAGTGTTTGTTGCAGCTCGTTCCAGTCACTAGCTGCAGTGAATTGAAAAGAGGAGCGACCCAGGGATGTGTGTGCTTTGGGGACCTTTAACAGAATGTGATGGCCGAATGGTAAAGAACATTTAGCCGCTCAAGAGCACCCTTACCTGCCGATCTATAAATTACCTCTCCGTAATCTAGCATGGGTAGGATGGTCATCTGAATCCGGGTTAATTTGGCAGCTGGGGTGAAAGAGGCACGATTACGATAGAGGAAACCAAGTCTAGATTTAACTTTAGCCTTCAGCTTTGATATGTGCTGAGAGAAGGACAGTGTACCGTCTAGCCATACTCCCAAATACTTGTATGAGGTGACTACAGTACCTCAAACTCTAAACCCTCAGAGGTAATAATCACACCTGTGGGGAGATGGGCATTCTTCTTACCAAACCACATGACCTTTGTTTTGGAGATGTTCAGAACAAGGTTAAGGGCATAGAAAACTTGTTGGACACTAGTAAAGCTTTGTTGTAGAGTGTTTAACACAAAATCTGGGGAGGGGCCAGCTGAGTGTAAGACTGTATCATCTGCGTATAAATGGATGAGAGAGCTTCCTACTGCCTGAGCTAAGTTGTTGATGTAAATTGAGARGCGCGTGGGGCCTAGGATTGAGCCTTGGGGTACTCCCTTGGTGACAGACAGTGGCTAAGACAGCAGATGTTCTGACTTTATACATTGCACTATTTGAGAGAGGTAGTTATCAAACCAGGCCAAAGACCCGTCAGAGACACCAATTCTCCTTAGCTGGCCCACAAGAATGGAATGGTCTACTATCAAAAACTTTGGCCAAGTCAATAAAAATAGCAGCACAACGTTGCTTAGAGTCAAGGGCAATGGTGACATCATTGAGGACCTTTAAGTTTGCAGTGACACATCCATAACCTGAGCGGAATCCAGATTGCATACCCGAGAAAATACTATAGACATCAGGAAAGCCAGTCAGTTTTTCCAACACTTTTGATAAACAGGGCAAAATAGAAATTGGCCTATAACAGTTAGGATAAGCTTGATCTCCCCCTTTAAATAAAGGACGCACCGAGCCTGCCTTCCAAGCAATGGGAACCTCTACAGAGAGGAGCAACAGGCTTGGAGAAGAAAAGAAGAAAGGGTCTAAACCATCTGACCCAGATGGTTTTTGGGGGTCAAGTTTAAGGAGCTCCTTTAGCACCTCGTACTCAGTGACCGTCTGCAGGGAGAAACCTTGTAGCGGGGCAGGGGGAAAAGAGGGATGAGCATCGGGGCCAGTCGCATTAGAAGGGGTGGGAGATGAGGAAATGTTGGACGGGCAAGGAGGCATGGCTGAGTCAAAAGGGAATCCTGACTTAATGAAGTGGTGATTAAAGAGCTCAGCCATGTGCTCCTTGTCAGTATCAACCACATCATCAACATTAAGGGACATGGGCAGCTGTGAGGAGGAGGGTTTATTCTCCAGGTCTTTAACCATTTTCCAGAACTTGGGGTTAGACCCACAGAGAGAGAACTGCTCCGTAAAGTAACTAACTTTGGCCTTCCGGATAGCCTGAGTGCACTTATTTCTCATTGCTTGAATGAGAGCCAGTCAGCCTGAGTATGCGTGTGCAGAGCCTTTCGCCAAATGGAATTCTTGAGGTGGAGTAACTGCAAGATCACGGTCGAACCAGGGGCTGAACCTGTTTTGAATTCTCATTTTCTTTATGGGGCCGTGTTTGTTAACAATACCACTGAAAATATAAAAAAGAAGGTCCAAGCGTCTTCGACAGAGGGGATCAAGCTGATTTTATACCAATTTACAGAGGCCATTGCTCATTAAAGTTTTTTATCAAGCGTCTATGACAAATCAGGACAGGTCGTTTCACTGAGCAGCCATTACGAACAAAGGCTGTAAAACAGTGATCACTATGGTCATTACAGAAAACACCAGACTGATACCTCARGATTATTTGTGAGGATAACATCGAGGATAGTAGCCTTTTCTGGGTGTTACCTTGTGGGATTGGTACTAATCTGAGAATGATTTAGGGAGTCCCATTGCTTTTGGTGGTTTAAGCATGTCCCAGTTTAGGTCACCTAGCAGGACAAATTCAGACTYGGTGTAAGAGGCCAGGTGAGAGCTTAGGGCAGGTAGGGTACAGACCGGTGCTGATGGAGGACGATAACACCCAGCAACAGTCAACGAAGAGCTATTTGAAAGTTTAATGCTTAAAACCAGCAAATCAAATTGTTTGGGGACAGACTTGGTGGAGACAACCGAGCACTGAAGGTGATCCTTGGTAAAGATTGCCACTCCMCCACCTTTGGAAGATMTGTCTTKCWGAAAAAGATTATAACCAGAAAGCTTAACATCAGTATTGAAAACACACTTCCTTAACCACGTCTCAGTAATGACCAACACATCTGCATTGGAGCTGTGAACCCACACTTTCAATTTATCAATTTTTGGTAATTAACTTCTTGTGTTAATGTGCAGAAACCCCAGGTTTTTACGAGAGCAGAAATCAGTGAAGCAGATATCAGAGCACAAGTCAGAGTTGGGGCTAGGAACAGCAGATGGGCCAGGGTGTACATATACATTTCCAGATATCATCAGCAGTAATACAATCAGGTGCACGGCAGAGGACAGGGAGAGCTTTGCGGTGTTGATTTATGACATTTGAATGTGCATTAGATGGCAACAAGATCATATTGTACAGCAATTACATCAGGTAACATGAATATAAAGCCGGCGAGAGGTGGTTTAGAAAAGGATGGGAGGCCAAGAGTCCATGTAGCCAATAGAGAGTCAGAGTCCCGAGTCTGGGAACAAACATAGTATGTCCCACAGTTGGGTAAACAAGAAAGTTCATAGTCAACAAAGCATGCAGGAGTCATGAGGAAAATAGCATAAAGCACAAGAAAAATATGTAACGACTTTGGGCTAGCCATTGTAAGTTCAGAGTCAGGGGAGACAGGCCAGGGCAGATGGTGAACAGATTGCCAGGTGGAATAAAAGCAGCAGTGCAGCAGGCAACGGGAGTAGGTGTCACACCCACTTGGGAGAATCTTTTTTCTGGAGGCACATTTCTTGTAGAAAATGCCAGTGGATGGTCTCTGAACAGTGGTAAGGGGCTTCAAAGTCCTCTGGATTTGGTTGGTAGGCTGTGAGACTCCTGCCATTGTTGGGCTCAAATGCTTTGACACCTCTCAMTTCACACCTCAGTGCTAATTGAAGTTGTATCTGTTCTGTCCTAGCAAGCTTGGCAGCCTAGCATTCAGTCCCCAAGTAAAATATATAATTGTAATGTACTTTATTTTTAATTTTTTTACTTGGCTTTCAAAATAGCATCAGACCAAACATTACTCACTCAGTTCCAGGTTGGATGGTGTCCTCAGGTCTCTGATGTTTGTTTGCCTGAGCTCCTGCTGTATAGCTTGGAAAAAGGAATCCTTGGTAGTACGAATCCTTCCAGGTAATTTTGTCCAAAATCAGGTTGTAGGTTTGGAGTTTTGATCTGGAGTGAAGGTTATACTGTGGAGGGTAGCATCCTGTATATGTCCCTGCCGAAAAAATCATCCAAGTTTATCTAACTCCAAATCTATCTTTTTGTTAAAAACATGCTGAAAAATGCAGTTGTGTGTCTCTCCCCTCTAAAAATTGAAGGAATCTGTGGTAAGACATCAGTAGATTTATAATTGAACACATTTATGAATATTTTACACTATTGTGGAGAGATGTACTGCTTGGATTCTTTACCTACGATATGTTTTATTTTATTTTATTTCACCTTTATTTAACCAGGTAGGCCAGTTGAGAACAAGTTCTCATTTACAACTGCGACCTGGACGAGATAAAGCAAAGCAGTGCGACAAAAACAACAACACAGAGTTACACATGGGTTAAACAAACGTACAGTCAATAACACAATAGAAAAATCTGTGTACAGTGTGTGCAAATGAAGGAAGGAGATAAGGAAATAAATAGGCCAATCATGGCGAAGTAATTACAATTTAGCAATTTACACTGGAGTGATATATGTAGAGATGAGGATGTGCAAGTAGAAATAAGGGTGTGCAAAAGAGCAGAAAAACAAATATGGGGATGAGGTAGGTAGTTGGTTGGATGGGCTATTTACAGATGGTCTGTGTACAGCTGCAGCAATCAGTAAACTGCTCTGACAGCTGACGCTTAAAGTTAGTGAGGGAGATATAAGTCTCCAACTTCAGTGATTTTAAAAAATTCGTTCCAGTCATTGGCAGCAGAGAACTGGAAGGAAAGGCGGCCAAAGCAGGTGTTGGCTTTGGGGATGACCAGTGAAATATACCTGCTGGAGCTCGTGCTACGGGTGGGTGTTGCTATGTTGACCAGTGAGCTAAGGCGGAGCTATACCTAGCATAGACTTATAGATGACCTGGAGCCAGTGGGTTTGGCAACGAATATGTAGCGAGGACCAGCCAACGAGAGCATACAGGTCGCAGTGGTGGGTAGTATATGGGGCTTTGGTGACAAAACGGATGGCACTGTGATAGACTGCATCCAATTTGCTGAGTAGAGTGTTGGAGGCTAATTTGTAAATGACATCGCCGAAGTCAAGGATCGGTAGGTTGGTCAGTTTTACGAGAGTAAGTTTGGCAGCATGAGTGAAGGATGCTTTGTTGCGAAATAGGAAGCCATTTCTAGATTTAGCTTTGGATTAGAGATGCTTAATATGAGTCTGGAAGGAGAGTTTACAGTCTAACCAGACACCTAGGTATTTATAGCTGTCCACATATTCTAAGTCAGAACCGTCCAGTGTAGTGACGCAGCGATCGGTTGAAGAGCATGCATTTCATTTTACTAGCAATTAAGAGCAGTTAGAGGCCACGGAAGGAGCGTTGTATGGCGTTGAAGCTCGTTTGGAGGTTTGTTAACACAGTGTCCAATGAAGGGCCAGATGTATACAGAATGGTGTCGTCTGCGTAGAGGTGGATCAAAGAATCACCCGCAGCAAGAGCGACATCATTGACATATACAGAGAAAAGAGTCGGCCCGAGAATTGAACCCTGTGGCACCACCATAGAGACTGCCAGAGGTCCGGACAACAGGCCCTCCGATTTGACACACTGAACTCTATCTGAGAAGTAGTTGGTGAACCAGGCGAGGTAGTCATTAGAGAAACCAAGCCTGATGAGACTGCCGATAAGAATATGGTGATTGACAGAGTTGAAAGCCTTGGCCAGGTCGATGAAGACGGCTGCACAGTACTGTCTTTTATCGATGGCGGTTATGATATCGTTTAGGACCTTGAGCATGGCTGAGGTGCACCCATGACCAGCTCGGAAACCAGATTGAATAGCGGAGAAGGTACAGTGGGATTTGAAATGGTCAGTGATCTGTTTGTTCACTTGGCTTTCGAAGACTTTAGAAAGGCAGGGCAGGATGGATATAGGTCTGTAACAGTTTGGGTCTAGAGTGTCTCCCCCTTTGAAGAGGGGGATGACCGCGGCCGCTTTCCAATCTTTATGAATCTCAAACAATATGAAAGAGAGGTTGAACAGACTAGTAATAGGGGTTGCAACAATGGCGGCGGATAATTTTAGGAAGAGAGGGTCCAGATTGTCTAGCCCAGCTGATTTGTAGGGATCCAGATTTTGCAGCTCTTTCAGAACATCAGCTGTCTGGATTTGGGTGAAGGAGAAGCAGGGGGCGGCTTGGACCAGTTGCTGTGGGGGGTGCAGAGCTGTTGGCCGGGGTTGGGGTAGCCRGGTAGAAAGCATAGCCAGCCGTAGAGAAATGCTTATTGAAATTCTCGATTATCGTGGATTTATCAGTGGTGACAGTGTTTCCTAGTCTCAGTGCAGTGGGCAGCTGGGAGGAGGTACTCTTATTCTCCGTGGACTTTACATTGTCCCAAAACTTTTTGGAATTAGTGCTGCAGGAATCAAATTTCTGTTTGAAAAAACTAGCCTTTGCTTTCCTAACTGACTGTGTGTTTTGGTTCCTGACTTCCCTGAAAAGTTGCATATCGCGGGGACTATTTGATGCTAGTGCAGTACGCCACAGGGTGTTTTTGTGCTGGTCAAGGGCAGTCAGGTCTGGAGTGAACCAAGGGCTATATCTGTTCTTAGTTCTACATTTTTTTAAAGGGGCATGTGTCACGCCCTGACCTTAGAGATCCTTTTTATGTCTCTATTTTGGTTGGTCAGGACGTGAGTTGGGGTGGGCATTCTATGTTTTTTGTTCTATGTTGTCTATTTCTATGTGTTTGGCCGGGTGTTGTTCTCAATCAGAGGCAGCTGTCTAACGTTGTCTCTGATTGAGAACCATACTTAGGTAGCCTTTTCCCACCTGTGTTTTGTGGGTAGTTGTTTTCTGTTTTGTGTCTGAACCAGACAGAACTGTTTCGCTTTCCTGTTTGTTGTTTTTGTTCGATTTGTTAAAAAAAAAAAAAATCATGAACACTTTAAACGCTGCACCTTGGTCCACTCTTCCTTCAGCCCACGAGTGCCGTTACAGAACTGCCCACCACCAAAGGACCAAGCAGCCTGGTAGGAAGGAGCAGCATTTGTTGGAGAGTTGGACATGGGAGGAAATCCTGGACGGCAAGGGACCCTGGGCACAGACGGGAGAGTATCGCCGTCCTAAAGAGGAGCTGGAGGCAGCTAAGGCGGAGCGGCGACGCTACGAGGAGTTGGCTCGAGGAGGTGTGCACGAGAGGCAGCCCCAGAATTTCTTTTGGGGGGGGGCACGGGGAGATTGGCGGAGTCAGGTCATAGACCTGAGCCAACTCCTCGTGTTTGCCGTGGGGAGAGAGTGACCGGGCAGGCACCATGTTATGCGGTGAAGCGCATGGTGTCCCCAGTGCGCACTCATAGCACGGTGCGCTACATCGCAGCTCCTCGCATCGGCCGGGCTAGAGTGGGCATCGAGCCAGGACGGAGTGTGCCAGCCCTGCTCTCCAGACCTACAGTGCATCTCCTCGGCCCGGGTTATCCTGCGCCAGCCCTACGCACGTTGTCCCCGGTTCRCCAGCACAGCCCAGTGCGGCCTGTTCCAGCTGCCCGCACTTGCCGGGCTACAGGGGGTATCCAGCCAGGACGAGTTGTGCTAGCTCTGCGCTCGAGACCGCCAGTGCGCCTCCACGGCCCAGTGTATCCGGTGCCTTGGCTAAGGAAGAGGCCTCCTGCATGTCTCCCCAGCCTGGTGAGTCCTGTGCCTGTGCTAAGCCCTAACCCTCCTGCATGTCTCCCCAGCCTGGTGAGTCCTGTGCCTGCTCTCAGAGCCAGACCTCCTGTGTGTCTCTCCACTCCTGTGATGATCCATGGCACGAAGCCTCCAGTGATGATCCATGGCACGAAGCCTCCAGTGATGATCCATGGCACGAAGCCTCCAGTGATGATCCATGGCGAAAGCCTCCAGTGATGATCCATGGTGCAAAGCCTCTAGTGATCATCCATGGCACGAAGCCTCCAGTGAGATCCATGGCACGAAGCCTCCAGTGATGATCCATGGCACGAAGCCTCCAGTGATGATCCATGGCACGAAGCCTCCAGTGATGATCCATGGCACGAAGCCTCGAGTGATGATCCATGGCACGAAGCCTTGAGTGTGATCCATGACACGAAGCCTCCAGTTTTGATCCATGGCACGAAGCCTCCAGTGATGATCCATGGCACGAAGCCTCCTGTGTCTCTCCACTCCAGTGACGCCCTTCAGTCCAGAGCCTCCAGCGACGTCCCCAGTCCGGCGCTGCCAGAGTCTCCCTCCTGTCCGGAGCTGCCAAAGTCTCCCTCCTGTCCGGAGCTGCCAGAGTCGCCCTCCTGTCCGGAGCTGCCAGAGTCGCCCTCCGCTGTCCGGAGCTGCCAGAGTCGCCCTCTGTCGGACTGCGAGCGCCTCCTGTCCGGAGCTGCCAGAGTCGCCCTCCTGTCCGGAGCTGCCAGAGTCGCCCTCCTGTCCGGAGCTGCCAGAGTCGCCCTCCTGTCCGGAGCTGCAAGAGTCGCCCTCCTGTCCGGAGCTGCCAGAGTCGCCCTCCTGTCCGGAGCTGCCAGAGTCGCCCTCCTGTCCGGGGCCCGCTGCAAGGGTCTCCAGTCCGGGGTCGGCGGCGAGGGTCCCCGCTCCAGAGGCGCCACATAAGTGGGCCAAGCTTAAGGTGGACCGGGGTCCACGTCCCGCACAGGCTTTTCCCACCTATGTTTTGTGGGTAGTTGTTTTCTGTTTTGTGTCTGCACCAGACAGAACTGTTTCGCTTTCGTTCTCCTGTTTGTTGTTTTTGTTCGATTTGGTTTTTTTTCGGATTAAATCATGAACACTTTAAACGCTGCACCTTGGTCCACTCTTCCTTCAGCCCACGAGAGCCGTTACAGCATGCCTATTTGAGATGATGAGGAAAGCACTTTTAAAGAACAACCAGGCATCCTCTACTGACGGGATGAGGTCAATATCCTTCCAGGATACCCGGGCCAGGTCAATTAGAAAGGCCTACTCGCAGAAGTGTTTTAGGGAGCATTTGACAGTGATGAGGGGTGGTTGTTTGACCGCAGACTCATAAAGGACACAGACAATGAGGCAGTGATCGCTGAGATCCTGGTTGAAAACAGCAGAGGTGTATTTAGAGGGCAAGTTGGTCAGGATGATATCTATGAGGGTGCCCATGTTTACGGATTTGGGGTTGTACCTGGTAGGTTCTTTGATAATTTGTGTGAGATTGATTGCATCTAGCTTAGATTGTGGGACGGCTGGGGTGTTAAGCAAATCCCAATTTAGGTCACCTAGCAGTATGAACTCTGATGATAGATGGGGGGCAATCAATTCACATATGGTGTCCAGGGCACAGCTGGGAGCTGAGGGGGGTCTATAACAAGCGGCAACAGCGAGGGACTTATTTCTGGAGAGATGGATCTTTAAAAGTAGAAGCTCGAACTGTTTGGGCATAGACCTGGATAGTATGACAGAACTCTGCAGGCTATCTCTACAGTAGTTTGCAATTCCACCCCCTTTAGCAGTTCTGTCTTGATGGAAAATGTTGTAATTGGGGATGGAAATTTCAGAATTGTTGGTGGCCTTCCTAAGCCAGGATTCAGACACAGCTAGGACATCAGGGTTGGCAGAGTGTGCTAAAGCAGTGAATAAAGCAAACTTAGGGAGGAGGCTTCTGATGTTAACATGTATGAACCCAAGGCTTTTATGGTTGCAGAAGTCAACAAATGAGAGCGCCTGGGAACACACAGGGCCTGGATTAACCTCTACATCACCAGAGGAGGCGTAGGATGAGGGTACGGCTAAATGCTAACAGAACTAGTCGTCTAGTGCTTTGGGAACAGAGAATAAAAGGAGCAGATTTCTGGGTGTGGTAGGATAGATTCAGGGCATAGTGTACAGACAAGGGTATGGTAGGTTGTGAGTACAGTGGGGGTAAGCCTAGGCATTGAGTGACGATGAAAGAGGTTGCATCTCTGGAGGCGCCAGTTAAGCTAGGTGCGGTCTCCGCATGTGTGGGGGGTGGGACAAGGGGGCTATCTGAGGCATGTTGAGCAGGACTAGGGGCTCCGCAGTAAAATAGAACAATGAGAGCTGCCCTAAACAACAGTATACAAGGCATATTGACATTAGAGAGAGGCATAAAGCAATCACAGGTGTTGATTGGGAGAGCTAAGACAACAGGTGAGACAAAACGGGTAAACAGCTAAGACAACAACAATGGGTAAATGGCGATAAATGGGCTACACACAGGGCCTGAGTTCGAGCCTGGGGCCGACAGATAAACTAAATGAAGTACCGTGTTAATGAACAGTCCAGCAGGCATCTTCTCTGTAGCCGAGTGATCATAGGGTCATATAAATAAATAGAAAATGTTTATGTAATTCATTTCATGAAATTTACAAACCAAACACCACACTTTCTTACCTTGCAAAAAAAAAAATGTAACTATATTTTATTCTACCAACAAAAAAGATGTTAGAATTATAGCTGTGTGTGTATGTCCCTTAAGGTTCTTGTGTAATGTGATATTGTACCCCCTAGCCCAATTGTCCTTTGTATATTCTATATATAAACTTGTGTTCCCCCATGTACTTTTTGTATTGATTTGTTAAGAAAAAAGGGGAAAAAATAATATAAAAAACAAAACAAAAATTAAGTCAACATGGGAAAATGAGTATATATATTTTTTGTTGTTGAGAATATTCGCATGAAAATCTGTTTTCCGTGCCAAATGGACGGAAACCTAGTTATAGGCTCACAAATAAAGACTGTATCGGGACAAAGATGTTTGAGACATTTAATATAAAAACAAAATTAATCAAAAGACACCTTTGATTTCAGTGATGTACCCAATTGTCATACTAAAGTAAAAGTAAAGATACCTTAATAGAAAATGACTCAAGTGAAAGTCACCCAGTAAAATACTACTTGAGTAAAGTCTAAAAGTATTTGGTTTTAAATATACTTAAAAGTATCAAAAGCAAATGTATACTGAAGTATCAAAACTAAAAGTATAAATCATTTCAAATATTAAACAAACCAGATGGCACAATTTGTGTTTTTATTTATTTATTTATGGATAGCCAGGGGCACACTCCTACACTCAGACATCATTTACAAGTGATGCATTTGTGTTTAGTGAGTTTGCCAGATCAGAGGCAGTAGAGATGACCAGGGATGTTCTCTTGAAGTGTGTGAATTGGACCATTTTCCTATCCTGCTAAGCATTCAAAATGTAACAAGTACCTTTTGGGTGTCATGGAGTATGGAGTAAAAAATACATGATTTTCTTTAGGAATGTGATAAAGTGAAAGTAAAAGTTGTCAAAAATATAAATAGTAAAGTACAGATACCCAAAAAACTACTTAAGTAGTACTTTAAAGTATTTTTACTTAAGTACTTTACACCACTGTTTGATTTAGTCATTTGATTTTAGTTTTTCAATTAACAGCTGTGTCACTAAACAAGACATTATAAAAAGCTATCTGTTTAATCAATAATCAAGTTTTTCATGTACAATTTAGCAAACTTATATAGAGTAACACAGTATGAGTCATAATACCCATAAAGCCTAGCGGTCAAACAGGGAAATGGTTCCAATAGTTTTTCCACCATTCATTTTTCCCATAGGGGATTTCAGAAACAATTAAAATAAGGGCTGTGTTTCGTGTAGGCTTACCCTGGCATGACATTTTGATAACAGTGTAAATCTCTCTAGGACAAGGTGACCTTATCAAAACGTCACACCAGGGTAAGCCTACACGAAACACAGCCCTTATTTTAAGTGTTTCTAAAATTATGTATGGTGGGGAAATGATTGGAACCATTTCCCTGTTTGACCGCTAGGTTTTATGTTTATGACACCTCCACTGTGGGGCTCTATGAAATGAGACACAGTTTTGCAAAGCTGAATGTCAAATTGAGTCAAGTACAATTTAGTGAACTTGCTGTTTCTCTACAATTAAATTAAAATACAATTCACAGTTATTGGGTGTATACTGGCACAACCCTAAACAAAGCACAAATTGGCATACCATTGATTATATTAATTAAAAAACAAAACGTTTGTGTTGAAAGTATATTGTCCACAAGCAAGAGCTTCCAGGTCTTAGACAGCAGGTGGAAACAGGAGATATTCTTATAGCACTCCAGTAATATTGAGAAGGCTTTTCATATTGATCCTATTTTCCCTTGTGCAGTATTCATCCACTCTCCCTTATTACTATAACTCGTTCTGTGAACAAATAAAAAACATTTTGACAGTTAACTCAGGAAATAAGAAACTCAATATAATAACTMAATTACAGTTACTTTAGACAGTAACCATCTTTTCCTCAGAGATCCTTCATTAAACCACAGTATTTTTCGCACCCTCTTGCTCCTGGATATGTAATTTTGCTGCCTAAAAGTAAAAGAAAATAAAAGTTATACCAGTAGATCCAAACGGCCTAGCAGCAGTCGATGGAATCCCATTATTATACTGCCTGTCTTGATTAGAGTAGACCGGCATGTAAATCAAATGTACTACAGACGAGAGGTCATTAAAGGTTACGTGTGTCTCACCTTTTGGACAAGCACGGTGGTCTCTGTGTCAGCATCGGAGCCATCAGAAGCCGCTCCGTTCTGCACACTGTGGGCCCCAGAGTCCTCAGGGGCCACAGGGCTCTCTATGGTCAGCTGGGGGGTGTCTATGGCCGAGAACTGGAGCTCAACGTTCTCTGAGTTATTGGAGTTGGTCACATCGGAAGTACTCGCTGTCAACGCAGAAGAGCTTTCTTCTTCTTCTCCTTTCTTATCTGAGGTGGTGGAGTGCTGGTCTGAAGGAGGCTCTCCCTCTTTCACATCCTTCTCTTCCTCCGTCAGTTTCTCTTCTGACTTCTGGCCGCTGCCAGAGGCCCCTTTTGTGGTGGTGTTATCCCTGCTTTCAGATTCCGGTTTCTTCTCTGCAGTGGGGCCTTCACTGCGGGTGGAATCTGCAACCAGGTCTTGGGCCTCTGAAGAGGGCTCTTTAGTAGGTGGGGACCGTGGGGAGACTGCAGGGGTGCTGGTGAGTGACTCATCATAGTGAGGACTACTAAGGGATCTGAAGCTGGACCTGTCTCTAGTGAGGGTGCCGGACTTGCCCGGACTATAACTCTGATGGAAGTCAGAGAAGCTAGCGCTCCACGACCTGGGGGACATGAAAGATCGCCTCTTCAGAGAGCCAGTCCTGAAAGATATGTGAGAGGAGGGATAGGATGACTACATGTTGATACGCTTACTTTGCTTTAATTACCGTTATGCTTTATGTAACACGCACTATTTCGTTCATCCCAGACCACAGCTCATCGATAGACTCAAAATCGGAGGAAAGTTAATTTTAAAAAACAGGGCTGGTGAGAGATGTAAAATCCTAGCCAACTTACTGATTCAACCCTTTGACGACAAAATCCTTGTCTGGATGCTGATCCTTCAGGTCCTTCATCACATTCTGCAAATCACTGTTGAACTGAAAGAGAGGATATTACACCAGTTTAAGAATAGATATAAACTGAAAGAGCTAGGACTTTTGTTACCTAAATGCTGACAAAACAGTTCAGTTTTTTATAAACCAAAGCAAAGCCCCACATAACTGCTTTTTTTACTGTGTTCCCACCCCAGTTATTGAGAAGAATATGACCTGCACATACCGTAGTCATTTCCTTGAAGAAGGTGTCCCGTAAATTTGAGATGGCTGTGAAGACTGACACATAGCATCCAATTCGACTTCAGGAACAAATTGAAGAGAAGAAAAAACATTATTCATATAAATTGTCCGCTACTTTTTCTTCATTGACACACTTGACCTGATGATGTATTTGTCATTCTGCTATGTGGCTATGTGCGGACTACCGACTCCTTACCTGTCATAGAGAGTAGGGAGCTCATCCCTCAGCTCTCTGTTGATGTCCTCAAAGACAATCTGGGTTCTGTTTACCTCCTCAGCTGCCTGTACCCGAGAGAAGCACCATGACGAGGAGAGTTTGTAGTTTTGTTTAAATGATCATTGCTGTGCAAATTAAGTAGACAGGGGTATCTTGTCTGTCTGACCTTGGCTATTTTGACATCATCTTTCTTTTTAGCATTCTGCATCGCCTCCAAGTGGTGACGGGAGGAATCGTAGTCGACTAACTTCCTGCCTCGTTTGGCCACCCTCTCCTGGGGGGTTGGAGGAAAGGAATAATGCCCATGTGAGATCAAATATTTAGGGAGTGTGTGTGTGTTTCCATCCTTACCCTGACATCTGGGAACTGGCTTATGTAAGACTCCATGGTGCAAAGTGCCTTATCTATCAGCTTCGCCTCATAATCATTCCACAGGAGGTCTTCACCCTGTTGGCATATGGAGAAAATGTATGTTTTTTTTATACAGAAATGTGCATAATAATAATCAACAGTCATGCATGCCATTCTTAATAATACAGCAGTGCTATGATTGACCTCTACAATGGTCCCCAGGTCCTCTTCTCCATCCCAGTCCGGCTCATAGACACCATACAGAGACTGGGAAAGACGTTTTGAAGCTTCCCGCATTCCTGTGGAAAGTCGATAGCATGGATCACATGTTATCAGACTGGGGCACTACTGATGGTGCTAAAGCTATAGAAAACCATGCAATTTATGGACAACATCATACAGATCACGTTTAATTTACAACATAGACAGACTGAACAAATGTTTACCTTTGACAGAACTAAGGTAAATCTTCAGGTCCTTGTATAACCGGTTCCCATCAATCTGCAAACAGAGATTATAGAGTGACTCATCTTGTCTGTAGGCTATACATACATCTATGGGATTTACTGGGGCACATTTACAGGCCTTTTCTATAGAATATAAATCACATATCCGTTTAAGGTTATCGTTACAGGTTCATACACATGGTATGGTCTGATCTCTGTGTAGTACTGTACTGTCATGGTGACTACCTGTTGGTCATTCAGATTTAGGAGGCATTGTTCAAATATTTCATCTTTGGTCTCCACTGTCTTTCCAAACTTCTGCAAGACCTAAAAAGTAGGGAATACTATACATGTCAAACCACAAACAACTTGATAATAATATTGTGCATTATATTGAGAAAGTTAAAGTACTGTATACCTTCTCTTTGCCCCTGCTCAGCTGCCTTTGGAATCTTTTAGCAAAGATCCCAGTGCCTCCTTTTGGACCATTGCCCTCTGCCATAATTTCTCCTTTTCCCCGGTGTTGAGCTTTTTATCCCTGGAAATGTAGAGGTTGAGGAAAGACAAGTTAAGACATTAGTCGGGATCGGGATAGATGCCTATTAAGCTCAAGATCAAAAGTGCATCAAACATGTCTAAAGTCTATGGCAGTTTTAATGACTACATTTTTTTATTTAACTAGACACGTCAGTTAAGAACAAATTCTTATTTACAATGACAGCCTACCCCAGCCAAACCCTAACGACGCTGGGCCAATTGTGTGCCGCCCTATGGGACTCCCAATCATGGCTGGTTGTGATACAGCCTGGAATTGAACCAGGGTCTGTAGTGACGCCTCTAGCACTGAGATGCAGTGCCTTGGACCGCAGCGCCACTCGGGAGTCCCCCTGTGTTCCCAGTGTTCTTAGCACACCTATGTCTGATGAATGTATTGCATTATTAGCCCGGGAGGAAGGAAGGTGAACTGGTGATGGCTTGAGTTTGAAGTGGAGGGAGTACAGGGCTTAGCATGTCTCTCTCTCGAGGCTAAAAATAGAYTTTGGCTTGGAAAAGTTGAATATTTTCAGAAGGGTCGGATAATTGGTTAAGGGCAGAGGATTGGAGAGAAAGAGAGAGGAGATCGAGGGAGGCAGAGGATGGGTTTGAATCTGTTGAAGCTAGAAATAACAAGTGAGAGGTTGTCAAGGAAGATTGGTGTCAAGTTCAAACAGGTTGAGCTGGACGGCAGTTTGAGTTCTGGAGGTGAAATGGAAGGGGTAGAAGGTGTGAGGAGCTCGGAGCCCGAGCCTTGCATTGATGCACATGGTTATGATAAAGATACATTTGGTCCAGTAGGAGTGCCATTTTTGGATAAAGTGGATCCTTGCCTTTTGGTGGATCCATTTGTGGTTTCAGTGAAGGTAAACTGTAGTGGACTTGTTATATTTGTTTTATGTTTCTTCTGACCAGAACTAGCGGGCGCTCCGTGTCACACAACTTGGGTCAAGATCTGTTTCTTGCTTTGCTCTTAGGAACAGGGCACCATTAAAATTAGCTATTTCTGGTGTAGTGTTTAGTGTGGAGGTGAAGTTGAAGATTCCTGGTGTTTGTGAAGCCCACCGTTTGGTGCGACGCAGACCCGGTGGTGAGCGTGGTGAAACAGAGGAGTCACTGTCAGTCCTTTTGAGTTTTGAGTCAGAGTCTTTACCCGACAAGGTCATGTTAGGATATATCAGTTATCCTGTTAAAGCTTTTGTGGCGAATCCACTGCACTGTTTCAGGTGCAACGTTTATGGTCATGTCACAGCAGTGTGTATGAGGGAAATTCCAGGATGTGGGAAGTGTGCAGGAGGGCATGGGATAGAGGATTGTGTCGTTTTGGTGGATAAAGTTGTGTGTCAACTGTAGGGGTGCACATGTTGCTGTGGATCGGAAGTTTAGTGCAGAACGTGTCGTATGCTGAGGCAGTGAAGAAAGTAGAAGAGGATGGGTCAAGGGTGAGGGATTCTGAGAGGATATCTGTGCTAGCACAGAGGGATAGACCAATGAGAGATATACAGTATGCTTCAGTTAGGTTGGCTTCTTAGCGTTCATAGCAATGGTTATCAACTGTACTGCAGAAATTGAACATAAATCACAGAAAAAATATGTTGTGGTGGCAGCTGCAGAAAAATATTTGGGAGTACGAGATTTTACTTCAAAAGAGTTACAGCATGTGTTGAGTGGTAGTGTCCCATCCTCTCAGAAGAGTTACAGCATGTGTTGAGTGGTAATGTCCAATCCTCTCAGAAGAGGTACAGCATGTGTTGAGTGGTAGTGTCCCATCCTCTCAGAAGAGTTACAGCATGTGTTGAGTGGTAGTGTCCCATCTCTCAGAAGCAGGTTACCAGCATGTGTGAGGTGTAGTGTCCATCCTCTCAGAAGAGTTACAGCATGTGTTGATTGGTAGTGCCCATCCTCTCAGAAGAGTTACAGCATGTGTGAGTGGTAGTGTCCATCCTCTCAGAAGAGTTACAGCATTGGGTTGTTTGGTTTTCGAAGTGTTGGTGGTAGTGTCCCCATCTCTCAGAAGAGGTACAGCATGTTTGAGTGGTAGTGAGTCCATCCTCCTCAGAAAGTTACAGCATGTGTTGAGTGGTAGTGTCCCATCCTCTCAGAAGAGGTACAGCATGTGTTGAGTGGTAGTGTCCCATCCTCTCAGAAGAGGTACAGCATGTGTTGACTGGTAATGTCCAATCCTCTTAGGCCGTTGGCCTGGGGTAGGATAAGATAGGGTTAAAGTAAAGGTGATGGGTTGTAATGAGATTTTGTATCACAAAGTGTAATTGAGCTATACTATAGTTCAGTTGGGAGCGTAATGCAACATACTGGATGCCAACCGCTGTTAAACCTCACCAGGGAAGAAGAAGACGCCGCCGCCTATGTCTTATCAAATTGTCATTGGCCACGCCTACATACTATGGAAGTGAACTTTACACAGGACTGTTTTAAAATAGTGGGGCTGGTCTGATGTTATAGAATTTACTGGACCTGATAAAGGGAGTACGATAGCAAAATGTGCAGCTACAGACCTGAGAATCCAGTGGACTGGATGGGCCATATCAGGAGCTCTCAAAACCGAGAAGTTCTATGATTTAGCAGGTATATAACATGTTGATTTAAAGCATACCAATTCACGCCGAGGCGTGTTTGCAGGGAATCGCTACGATTTCAACCATTGGTTGAATAAGTAATCGAATCTATTAGGTTTGGGCATAGGCCTATTCTAAATAAACAATAATGCGGTCAAACAAAATGTATGTAATGGAATTAGGCTTTTTTTACGTTAATGAAAGTATAGCATTTTGTAGCTGATGAATATCAATGTTACAAAACCACTGTTATTTAAACTTCAACATTACCACCAACTGATTTAGTCACCCTTGCAAGCCTCTATAAATAAGAATGCTAAAGCAATCATCCAAAATGATCCAAACTCCATGATGATTTGTCACATTGTAGCGCGAGATTGGTCAACTTGTATCGTGATATGTTTACCATAAAAGGTTACTCTGTAGCTCGCACGACTTAAATTTGTACAGTAGATCAATTTTACCAATGCAATATTGTTACGCCCTTTGCCGATCATCAAACATTTGCTATGGTAAAGGGAAATTCCACGATAAGACTGATGCTGAAACTCAGATTTGTTTACTTTAAAATGTATACMAAAAAAAAWAWAWWTATTKCAAAGTTAAACAATTATGCACAATTACTACTTTTAACAATTTCCACGGAAAAATGTACAAAAACACATTTACAAATGCAAAGTTTGGTAATAATGAGTTTGTGCCATCATTCTGTCATTAACTTTTTATGATAGGCTTGAACTGAGTTATTATTGCATGTGTCATATTTTTTTTTGTTTTGATGCAAAGTTTGGTAACCCAATGATTACACAAACCGCACAAACTGTCATTCTGTTACCAAACTTTAAATATGCACTGTTCTTCAAGTAAATGTGYTTTTGCAAGAGGTTCAGTTGAAATTGTTAAAAGTAATCCTTGTGCATAGTTGTTTAACTTTGCAATCATTGTTTTTTGTTTGGTATACATTTTAAAGTGAAAAATCGGGGTGTATCAGCATCACTCTTATCGTGGAATTGGCCATTACCATAGCAGATGTTTGATCGACAAAAATGGCGTAGCAATATTGTAACCTACTGTATCACTCTGTTGCCATGGAATTGCCTTAAACCAAAAAACATTGAATGTGACAATTGTTGGCTTTTGCCTTATTATAGTATAATATGTTCCAACAGATTTGTCTACATATGAACTGTCAAAATGCAAGTTAAAACTGTTAGGACAGTATGTGCCATTCAGAATGAACAATTTACTTTACCGTTATATAAAACACTGCAACTTACCTGTAGACACTGAATGGGCATTCCTTGTCAATGCAACAAATTAATTGCATTTCTTGACAAGCTTCTTTAACCTGTCTTCTTGTGCTGCTCCACTGCTCTGTATGTGCTCGTCGAAAGTTTTACCCTTGAACTTTGGAGCTAATTGTCACTGTCTGTAGGCTACTGGGTAACACATTAATTGAACACGCCTTACTGTGAAACTTCTATTTTTTAGAGTCTGGCACATTTATATTACTTGCCCACCTGAGTTGCTATTGGGGAGGGACTCTCGTCATTTGAGGCAAAAATGTGCAGACTGGATTGGTGACAGCATGGGGAGTAARGTAAGYTTGACAGAGTCAGGGTGAAAGGGTTTCCAATCTAGTGCACAGGTGGCCAGTGGCACCTTAATAGGGGAGGAGAGGCTCATAATAATGGCTGGAACAGAATTAATGGAATGATATCAAACACTTTCAAACACATGGTTTCCATGTGTTTGATACCATTCCATTCACTCTATTACAGCCATTATTATGAGCCGTCCTCCCCTCAGCAGCCTCCTGTGATCTAATATCCAATCCCATCAGTGGAGAAGAACAAAAAAGTTATAAACACCTGCAGAGCTTTAGTGTTCTCTGCTCATTTGCTTTTCATTCAACAAAGTTGTGTATCAGTTCAGCAGTCTTAGCCAAGGCTAAGGCTTGGCCCAGCACAGTGTTGCAGAACCCTTTATGGTTGTGAGTCATTATGGTTGGGTTAATGAATAATGCTGGGGATAATGTGACAACGGTACTCATGTTCTAACCTCTGCAGGCTTGGAACATTCTTTTTCATGCGGATCGTGAAGGACGGCAAGGATCACAGGTTTAACAATGTCAGAGACAGCCCAGGGACATTCTTTGTGTACTGGAATGTTCAAGGTACTTTGAATCATTATGGTCACCGGCTTTTCTTTTTCTCACTCAGCCACCACAGCAGTGATTTCCATCGTCCTTAAGCAACCCTCTGTAGCCCATTAGGGAATCCACTTAAACTCACTGCTCAGTCTTATTTGCTCCTTATAAATTTGAGATTAGGATAGCCACTGATATCAGGGTTGTGTGCATTGTGCCCAAATGGGAGAGAACATAAATTAGTGTTACCAGTGCACACTGACAGTATACAGTACTCTTTTGCAAATGTTTTCTTCTATTTTGGTCCCAGGTGAATGTCTTGTTGAGTAGGGGCATAATCTTGACGTGTGCAAATATTATTTAGACACCTTTGATCTATTCTACCAATGGTTCAGTCAATTATTTATTCCTCTACCTTTCAGTTGTCTGGGTGTTTGACGCTCTTGCCCACCCTCATGCTGAACAGTGAGCAGCGAGATGAGCCCTTGGGCCTGAGGGACTACCTGGGCTGGGGGATATGGAGCCTTGGCTTTGTCACAGAGGCCATCACTGACTAGCCGAAGTGGCTCGTCAAAGGGAACCCAGATAATGCTGTGAGTCAGCTTGGTGGGCTTCCTTAGGGGAGGTTGACCTTTTTTTTATAATCCTCATGGATGCAGTGGGGTAGTTGGAAAGTATTCTCACTACAAAGTGCTGTAAACATGAGTCACGACCACTCTCAAAACATTGAATAAACTTCCTGTATTTGTATGTTTGTTTTATAGTATATTAATTTATCCAAGGAATAGCCTCAAATCAGGCTTTCCATTCTCCCCAGGGAAAGTTCATCCAGAGCGGGCTGTGGGACAGCACCCTTACTACCTCGGGGARATACTGCAGTGGTCTGGACTCTGGCTCTGCGATGAAGGGTCCCCAGTATGCCATCTCCTCTGTTTGTCTGGTTCCTGCTGTGTCACGCTAGTGGCATTCCCATCCTGGAGATGCGGGGTTCAGACTCTGCCTTCCAGAACACTCCTCTGGCCAATTCCCAAGTTCTGATGTTACACACTTTCTAATAGGATGTTCTGGCTCAAGGGGAAACTTTCTGAACAGGACCACTGTAATCATCAAGCACCCAGTGTGCTGGTTCTCTCCAGCAGTCTCTCATTCGAATCACACACACCGAAACGTCATTTTTTGAAACATTTCAGAGAACACCCAGTCTGACAGACATTCTAAATGTGGAACAAATGCTTTGATATAAACTCCTTTTCATGCAATTGCTGTGCAATAGCTTACTGTTATGTTCATAGGCAAATTCATTTGCTCTTTAAAATTTCTCAACGCTACCTTTCCAGGCATGTAAAAAGGCAGTTCATGCAGTAGACCTACTTGTACAGTGTTACTGTGCATATCATCTAGGACCAATTCATTCCTAACACCGTAGGATGACATTTTCCCTTCCTGGGAGCTAGTGTCAAGATTGGCGTAACAGAACACATTGTAGAGCAGAGACCTGACCTGCTGCCTTCAAAATGATCTGTATACCATCATGTGCTTTTGTTGAAGTTTTCAGCAATACTAGAAAATGCAATAATGAAACAAAGACAATTTTAAATATTGATCATACAAAATAACTGGTCCACAAAAAGCTTTGATCAAAGCAAATTTGACATTCTTGTTGAAATGCCACCATTTCTACACTCTGGTTCTCTGATGCAGCATTCAAGTGTTCAATGCGGTTAGAGGTGCAGAACATTAGTCAGAACCAACCTCCCATTGTGCAAACAAAGATAGTCATATTGGCCAATACTGTAAGTTATATTTTTAGGAAACAAGGGAAGGTGAATTTCTTTCAAATGTATCCTCAAGTTGCAAAATGTGCTCAAGTCACCAAGCACACAGCTGCATGGTTACCTTAAAGTTAGTTGATTATCGCTAAAGAATGCTGCAGACATTTATCAAATGTGCCAAATTAATATTACTATACTGTGGCTAGTCTTGAGTATGTAAAAGACAAATTGAGTTAAACATGTACAATCAAACTGCTTAAGCATGTAGACATTACAAAAGATGATTATATAAATAAACAGGAAAAAWATATATATATGCCACATGCAATAATAACTCCATTCAAGTTCAGCATAAAAAGCTCTATGCAATGTTTTCTAACTGGTAATGTGCAAGTTAAATTGTGTGTTAGATGTTAGACAAACACCTGCCTAATTTCAGACATGCCCATTCTTTTTTATTTTATTTCACCTTTATTTAACCAGGTAGGCTAGTTGAGAACAAGTTCTCATTTGCAACTGCGACCTGGCCAAGATAAAGCATAGCAGTGTGAACAGACAACACAGAGTTACACATGGAGTAAACAATAAACAAGTCAATAACATGGTAGAAAAAACCAATGTTCTCAACCAATGTTCAACATTCTTTGTAAATAAATCACGGAATGATACTGAAAACCTCATTGTATCTACAAACCTAGTAGGTTTCATTGCCTTTTTTTATTTTTTAAATCAGCGCTCCAAAAGATCCTGTTACACACTAAAACCTTAGCATTTTGAAATATAAAATAAGTGTTTACAGCGTCTGTGGAAGCATTAGTCTCAGTCTTGTGTAAAATTGTATAAAATAAAAAAAGTTTATCAATCTATTGCTAGGTATTGCATTTATTTCCCATTAGGTGAACAGAGCTGCCCGGCGGCTGCTTTGGATTACTTGAGGTGCGGAGATGCAAAGAAGTTTCCTGGGCGACTGGGGAATCCCACTACCACAGCAGCCTTACTCCCAAATCTGAAAGTTACAACACCACACACATATTAATCAACAGAAACCAAAGTTATAAGGAAGTGAATTAAGACTTGGGTGAAAAATTTACTCATGTCATTCACCTTAACAATCTGATAATTAGGTGAAAATGTACTCTAGACTGTCAGGTTTATAGACCARTGGTGTTTGCTTCGAGACTAGTGACAACTCAAGTCCTTCAGACAGGATCTTTATACACATTGCAGTGACCTACTACAACACAAAATGCTGAATAAGTTAAATGCATGACAGCACAGAGTGCTTACTTGGGCGTGGTCTTGCTCAGGGTGGACCTCATATGTTGACCCAGGGAGCTRGAGGACGGGGTTTTGTTCATCTGGTGGTGCTCTGGAGTTGTGAGGGGACCCAGCATGCTCACTGGAACAATATTAACACAGTCAACATTAGTCACATTACCACAGTTCGTTACCAAGCTGTATATTTTCATTAGTTCTTATAAATAAAAATTCTTAAATCTTCAATATAATAACACAAGAACCTAATAGAGATTTGTAGGGATGCATGCTATATCGGTGAACATATTGGAATCGGTCGGAATTAGCTAAAAATGCCAACATTGGTATTGCCCTGATGTCTAGTTTAACGGTGATGTGCAAAACCGATGTCAAAGCTGACGTGCATACCTATGTAAAACGTAGGTACATGACGTAATGACACTACACAGCATTTCTAACCTAGCCCACAATGTCTGCTGTGTGGATTGAGCAGTCATTTTACAATTGGCTCATTCATCCCCCTCCTCTCCCCTGTAACTATTCCCCAGGTCGTTGCTGCAAATGAGAACRTGTTCTCAGTCAACTTACCTGGTAAAATAACGGTAAAATAAAATAAAAAAATTATTTTTTTTGAAAGAGTAACAAAATTTCAGCGAGACAACTCAAAGGCAAAATCCATTAAAGCCAAGATAATGGCATTCATTGCCCTTGACAATCAACCGTTCTCTGTCATGGGTGATGTTGGCTTTTGCGACTAGTYGAGCACCAGTACACACTACCAAGTGTGCTATTTTTCAGATGTTTCCYTACCAGAGTTACACAGTAATAGCGTCACTGCTATTAGCTTCACGACCTACTATGGAACGCCATTTGGGTCTTTGCGTGTTGAAAAAGATACATGTCAAATAACACTATTTGACACGTTAAATAACCTTTTAATTTGACACGTCAAATAACACAGTTCTATTATAGAATGTTGTGTGTTCTGAATTTGCACGTGCAGGCCAAGCACCACCACTACTATTAGTAGCACTGTCAAAGCTGTACAAAAAAAGCCTGCAAACAAGCAAACACCGGCCACGAACGATGTGTTTACAATAACGCTTTGGTAATAAAGCATTATTTGTTTGACTGCAACTTCTGGGGTACCTAGCTAGCACCAATACAACCAGCCTGAAAACAATGACCAGTAGAAACTGCAGTCATTTTCATTATTCTTAGGAATCCTTGTGAGTAAGTATTAGCTAGGTAGCCACTTGTTGTTCGACCTATTGAAATTGAACTTCAGTTCAAGAAAATACATAGCTAGCCAGCTACCCAAAGCTAACATTATAAGCAGCCAGCTTATAATGTTAGCTGGCTGCTTATAATGTCTGCCCAGAAATGTTCTATGGGATTGAGGTCCGGGCTTTGTGATGGCCACTCCAATACCTTGACTTTGTTGTCCTTAAGCCATTTTGCCACAACTTTGGAAGTATGCTTGGGTCATTGTCCATTTAGAAGACCCATTTGCAACCAAGCTTTAACTTCCTGACTGATGTTTTGAGATGTTGCTTGAATATATACACAATTTTCCTGCCTCATGATGCCATCTATTTTGTGAAGTGCACCAGTCCCTCCTGCAGCAAAGTACCCCCACAACATGATGCTGCCACCCTCGTGCTTCACGGTTGGGATGGTGTTCTTTGGCTTGCAAGCCTCCCCCTTTTTCCTAATAACATATGGCCAAACAGTTGTATTTTTGTTTCATAAGACCAGAGGACATTTCTCCAAAGAGTACAATCTTTGTCCCCATGTGCAGTTGTAAACTGTAGTCTGGCTTTTTTATGGCGGTTTTGGAGTTGTGGCTTCTTCCTTGCAGAGCGGCCTTTCAGGGTATGTCGATGTAGGACCCGTTTTACTTTGATATAGATGCTTTTGTACACGTTTCCTCCAGCATCTTCACAAGGTCCTTTGCTGTTGTTCTGGGATTGATCTGCACTTTTCGCACCAAAGTACGTTCATCTCTAGGAGACAGCATCTCTTTCCTGAGCGGTATGACGGCTGTGTGGTCCCATGGTGTTTATACTTGCGTACTATTGTTTGTACAGATGAACGTGGTACCTTCAGGTGTTTGGAAATTGCTCTCAAGGATGAACCAGACTTGTGGAGGTCTACAATTTGTTTTCTGAGGTCTTAGCTGATTTCTTTTGATCTTCCCATGATGTCAAGCAAAGAGGCACTGAGTTTGAAGGTAGGCCTTGAAATACATCCACAGGTACACCTCCAATTGACTCAAATAATGTCAATTAGCCTATCAGATGCTTCTAAAGCCATGACATAATTTTCTGGAATTTTCCAAGATGTTTCAAGGCACAGCCAACTTAGTGTATGTAAACTTCTGACCCACTGGAATTGTGATAGTGAATTATAAGTGAAATAATCTGTCTGTAAACAATTGTTAGAAAAATGACTTGTGTCATGCACAAAGTGGATGTCCTAACCGACTTGCCAAAACTATAGTTTGTTAACAAGAAATTTGTGAAGTGGTTGAAAAACTCCAACCTAAGTATGTAAACTTCCGACTTCAACTATAGCTACTAAAACAGATGTCGTTTTGCTATGTTTTTGGGGAAGAACATTGTTTGCATCCATGAACTAGCTAGCTTTTCTTTCTGACCAGCACTGTAGGTGCGCGAGACAACTTTAACAGCATCATAAAATACACAYCGATGAATCGTTGTGACATATGAAATATGAGTGATAGTTATTACACATTGATTACACTACTTAAAAATTAATGAACGCGTTAAATTATTATGTGACGTGCAGTCATATTCAGGTCCTGATTGGTCAACAAGGTTATTTGACACGTCAAAATGTTATTTGACATGCATCTTTTTTGACACGCGAAGACCCAAACGGCATTCCATACAAATCCTGGTTGAGAATGAAACAAATGAACAACGAAACAGCAAGTAAGTGAAAGAAATAGGTTTTGATTACGTTTTACTGGTAATGGGGACATATGTAAATGAAAACAATATAACTTTTTGGTCAGTGTGGTGTGTGTGTGTAACCTTTATTTAACTAGGCAAGTCAGTTAAGAACAAATTCTTATTTACAATGACGGCCTACCGCTGGGCCAATTGTGTGCCGCCCTATGGGACTCCCAATCATGGCCGAATGTGATACAGCCTGGATTCGAACCAGGRACTGTTGTGACACCTCTTGCACTGAGATGCAGTGCCTTAACACACTCACATGGATGCAGTGGTCTAACTATTTAACTGTACTAAAATGTTTAAAATGCCGCAAAAATTTWAAATATCGGTATCAGGTTTTTTGGCAAGGAAAATATCGGATATCGGTATCGGCCAAAAATGTCATGTCGGTGCATCACTAGAGATTTGGTTTTGGGTTACCGAGATTACGTTTTGCTAGACTCATGCACTCGCTCACCTTTCTGGTCAGGGGTATAATAGTTAGCGTTCTCGATGATCATGTGATCAGGATGTGGCTGGTCAAGGTCCACCATCATGAACTGGCTCCAGTACTCCACCGGCAGGCCCAGCAGACGCTCAATAACCTGGGTAACAATAGAAAAACATGAACTACTATAAATTACTCATGAGGGGAAAAAATACAGTTGTATTGAATTGAAACGAATTACAGCCTATTGCGTCGTCCTCTTCCAAGCAGGCAAAACAGATCAAACAACTTGCAAGACAAAGACATATTGTTTTTATATAAAAATGGCAATCATGTCATTTTTGCAGCCCATGTGTTTTTGTGAAGAAATACTGCCACTTAAAACAAGAGCTGTGTTGCTGTAATGTGTCTTACCTTGGGCTGGCGTTTGGTGTCCTGTATGATTGTTATGGGCTCTGGGTCAGGCACTGCATGGCCAACGATAGTAGGCCCAAACACCCGTGCCAGATTGGTGATGTCCATCTTAGTGTCCAGGCTTTGGGCGACCCTGAAAGAGTTTATGGTGGTCAATAAGGAGCCCATGTATGGAAAAACACCCGTGTCACAGAATGCAACAAGCATGGCCTCTTTCTACAAGACATGTCAAGAAAGGCTTGGTTGTTCATATACAATTAAGTGAGTAAGCAGAGCTCATAGTTAAATGCACAGCAGATGCTCACCTCTGGAGATGAATGGCCATGAAGGCCAGGGTGTCTCTGTTGGCCTGTGGCAGGTCACTGATGGTCTGGTACATCAGGGCAATGCTGTTATCCTCAAAAATGTTGTTTTATCGCTATAGAGCCAACACCWACCTGCAGCCTCCATGAAGGTGCGGTTGAGGCGGAAAGTAAGGAGGGGTTCTTTGAGGTTCCTGAGGAAGTCCTTGAGGAGGCCAGTGATGCAGTGGATATCTTCCACCTTGCTGAGCAGCAGGACAGTCTTCCCTCGCAAGAACTTATCCTTCAGTTCCTTCACTGTGCGGTCAGAACCAGACAGCCGATAGGGGAGTGTCTGGGAGTGAAAAGAAAGAGCATGGTGAAACTGTGCTCATTTATAGAGTCTTAACTTCCTATGGCTGCGTGGCAGTACTGAGTAGCTTGGATGAAAAGGTGCCCAGAGAAAACTGCCTGCTCCTCAGTCCCAGTTGCTAATATATGCATATTATTAGTATATTTGGATAGAAAACACTCTGAAGTTTCTAAAACTGTTTGAATGATGTCTGTGAGTATAACATAACTCATATGGCAGGCAAAAACCTGATTAAAAAAATCCAACCAGGAAGTGGGAAATCAGGTTGGTCGATTTTCAACTCAGCCCCTATCGAATACACAGTGGGATATGGGTCATTTTGCACTTCCTAATACTTCCACTAGATGTCAACAGTCTTTAGAACCTTGTCTGATGCTTCTACTGTGAAGTGGGGCCGAATGAGAGGGGATTGAGTAAGGTCTACCATGACCTGAACATGCACTGACCATGCACGTTCATGTGAGAGCGAGCTCTGTTCTATCGCATTTCTGAAGACAAAGGAATTCTCCGGTTGGAACATTAATGAAGATTTATGTTAAAAACATCCTAAAGATTGATTCAATACATCGTTTGATATGTTTCTACTGACTGATTCGGAACTTTTTGACATTTCGTCTGCTTTTAATGAACGCACTTCGTGACATTGGATTTGTTTACCAAACGCGCTAACAAAAGTTGCTATTTGGACATAAATGGACATTACCGAACAAATCAAACATTTATTGTGGAACTGGGATTCCTGGGAGTCCATTCTGATGAAGATCATCAAAGGTAAGTGAATATTTATAATGTTATTTCTGACTTCTGTTGACTGCACAATATGGCGGATATATTTTTGTCTTGATTGGGCTCTGAGCGCCGACCTCAGATTATTGCATGGTTTGCTTTTTCCGTAAAGATCTTTTGAAATCTGACACAGCGGTTGCATTAAGGAGAAGTGGATCTAAAATTCCATGTATAACACTTGATCTTTGATCAACGTTTATTATGAGTATTTCTGGAAATTGATGTGGCTCTCTGCAAAATCACCAGATCTTTTTGGAACTACTGAACATAACTCGCCAATGTATACTGAGATTTTTTAAATATAAATATGAACTTTACCGAACAAAACATACATGTATTGTGTAACATGAAGTCCTATGAGTGTCATCTGATGAAGATCGTCAAAGGTTAGTGATTAATTTGATCTCTATTTCTGCTTTTTGTGACTCCTGTCTTTGCCTGGAAAAATGGCTGTGTTTTTCTGTGATTTGGCGGTGACCTAACATAATTGTTTGTGGTGCTTTTGCTGTAAAGCCTTTTTGAAATCGATGAGCAGGTGTCCACATGGTTTTGGTCATGTAGTGTATATAGCACATTATCGTCTCAATTACATAATGTATTGGTTGTCTTAGCCCTTCTCCCTGCTAATGGTTTGGCTATGAGTAACATAATTGATGATTCAGAGGCTCAAGAATTTAGACAAGACAAAGATACAAGCTTACCAGAGAGTCATCTGTTTTATCATAGCTGATGTCTGATAAAATGGGGGCAGACTCATCTATGGTCTGCAATCTATGGAAAACAAAATGAAATACTGTAACACTTCAAGTGTTGATATATTACAGAAAAGGCTTTGATAAGCTTTCAAACTCTGGAAGAGGAGCAAGACACTAGCAGGGGATCCTTAACTTCTGCTGGTGTTAAGGTTGGCTCGTGCTGCCTGAGATCGAGCGCTGAGGAAAGCCAGAGCAGAACGCTGCTCTTCATTCAGCTGGAAGCTGTTGCTGGAGCCCTCAGTGATCAGAAGCTCCCGAATCAGCTGGATCTGACGGTCCTGTAACACAACAAAACGCAGGGAGAAGGAAGGTGAGAGGAGTTGTATAAAGCCATTCAACAGTTTCTTCAGAGAAGAGTGAACCAGTCGGAGGGTACCAGTAAAGAGAATAAAATCAAATATGAATTAGACTTGCTGTGAATACACACCAACTTCTCACAGTCAGCCTCTGCCTTCTGGCGCCTGCGGAACTCCACGTCGACTTGATTGCGAGCATGCTTGAGTTTGACTTCCAGGGCTCCCCTCTCAGTTTCTGCTTTGGCAAGCACTTCCTTGCAGGACCCAAGGTCCTGTTCAAACCTAAGCCATCTACACGACAGTCCTCAAAGTTGAGGGCCATCTGGATGAACTCTGATACGAGAAGATGCACAATAAAGGTGTGGTAGCTTTGAATATATATTGTCCAGCATTGTCTACATTATTAATATCCATGTCTAATCAAATTAAATACAATTACTTACGGGGTTCAATGCTCTCATTGAGTATGTCAACATGACACCGCAGATTGTCAAACAAGCTGTGTAGGTTTAACACAGGAGCGTCCATCTTCTGAGAAAAATAAGGGCACATAGAAACCTCTGAAAATAAGTTTGCTAAATGTCAATAGGTGAATAACCTCGTCCCCAGGCTAATTACGGATGGGCGAAAGTGTCTGGTGGTGGTGAACCCTGGCTGATCATTCATCATAGCCAACTATGATGAACAGATCAACTGTCTTTTCCTAATCCAAAAAATAGCACAGAATTTTTTTTAAAGAAGCAATTTCCCAACATTAGCGAACCAAATTTGCCACATAAAAGTCACCCAAATTAGCTAAAACTTGCACATTCAACATACAATTTAGATGGAAGGAAAGCAACAGTAGATTTAACTCAGACGCTAACGTTAGTTGGCTACAGTAGCTAGCCAACATTGCTGGTGATGTGTAATTTAAAAAACTACTGTACAGCTAACAGTTAGCTACTATCATGCTAACGTTAGCTGCCACTACATACCGTTTGAGTCCACCACACTAATGAAAAAAGGCAGACAAAACAGAAACATCTTTGCACAGCCAAATGTTTTGACCTCTGTTTTTGCACTGGATGATCAAGTTTGTTATTCTTTTGTTTGGGTTATCTCACGCTAAACTCCTGGAAGTGTGTACAAGAAGCAAGGCAGGCGCGTTGCATTTCAAATTTACCCACTAGCCAATGAATATCAACTGACGTTCTTCGCCTAGCTGTAAATCAACGCGCACATGGCGGTTACCACAGCCACAATGTCAAAATTGGCTATACAGTATTGTAAAAAAAGATTGGTCTTAATTTAAGGTTAGGGTTAGGCATAAGGTCAACAGTGTGATTGGGTTCAAAATCAGATTTTATGAAGATACATTTTTAAATAGGTGGCGTTTATGTCTTGTGGTTGTGATAACTAGCGACGACTGCCCCATTAAACGACTGTTGTTAGCGCTGATCCAGTATCCGCCAGTCCAGTCTTTCCTCCCCAAAGAGTAGTCAATTAGCTTCTCTCTCATGGGAAAACACAAAACTCAAATCAGCTCCAAATGCAACATACAAGAGTGAATAAAATGGGTGAAATATTTATGAACATCTGGGAAAATCTAATCCATATTACATTATACTGGTGAATATTATGATGACAATAATTATTGAGCATTAGTATTAATTAACACGAATTCTTATTCTTGTTATATCATATTGATTGATATCATATGAACACATTGATGATATTTCTATCATTATTAGGCTATTTGAACTCAGTAGCTGTGATTTATGGTTTTGACTAGAAGTTACTTTTTCGTAGCAGGTTAGGAGAATTAGGTTAAGTTTAGGATAAAGGTTGGTTAAAATGCTCTCMTAACCTGCTACGAAAAGTCACTTCCGGTCGTAGCTGTACTCCATCTAGTCAGAACTGTGATTTACATGGCATATGTGTTGCACCAATATGACTACTTACAGCCATAGAATGTTGCTGAGCCAGAGGTTACGACTGTGTGTTGATTAATTTCAGAGTTTAACAACTGGGTTGGGTAGGTTACTTTCTAACTGTAACCCGTCACAGTTACCTGTCCAAAATTGTAATCAATAACGTAACTTTTGGATCAGCCAAACTCAGTAACGTAAACTSATTACTGTAATGAAACAGGCAGGGAGCAGGTCTCGAACCATCGACCTTTTAGCCCGAAGCCCGGCGCGCTATCGACTGTGCCGCAAAAGCATGCTCAAGTGGCAGAGTCGATTTCCGCGGWTATAAACCCAGGGTCGTTACACTACTTTGTTACTTTTGGATTACTATCCCATTTAGAGGAATCAGAAGAAGACAACATTTGGTGTGTCATGTCATCATAGTGGTCTCTGACTTGTGGTCAGACTCGGCTCAGGTGGAACAAACTTAATCTAGCCCTTTTGTTCAATGCTGATTCTGAATTGAATGCCATTGAGAAAACAGAAAGGTGTCATAATATATATTTTTCACAAACATCCTTTCTGAATTTAAAAGTAATCAATTAAGTAATACTCTAGTATCTGTAATCTGATTACATCGTTTTTGCTGGTAACATAACTGATTAGTTAAAAACAATTGGTAATCAGATTAAATGTTACTCCCCAACCCTTCTAATCAATGGTATGGGTTGGAAATCAGTGAGGAAGCAAGCAAATGGCCATAAACAGAACAACACACACACATACACACAAACTCTCCCTCCCGCGGAGATACTGTAGAAGAGACGGAGAGCGATAGAGAGAGAGCGAGCGAGCATTTTTACTTGGACAACTTGTGAACATCGCAAGTGCATTCATCCAGATCAAGTGCTGAAAGGAGCTCGATTTAATTCTAGGAAGAAGCTTGTTGAAGACAGCAAAGATGATTGCCACCACTCAACAGAACATGGGCACGGACCTGGTAAATGGCTATACTCAATACTGTTTGGTATTTTTTTTAGATGTTCCCAATATTGTTTTTTTATTTTATCATAGAGCAGGATCTGCGTTAATCTCATTGCATRAAGCTCTCTGATGAGCATGGCTATAACGTTACAGTCGCAGAGGTCTGTGTGTGCGTGTGTCTACATGTGAGCGTATGCGCTTGAAGGATATTCTAAATGCGCCTGTTTTGTTTTTTATATCTCTGTTGTGACCAGTCAAATWGTTTTTACATTTAAATCAACATGATGTGATTATCAATTAGTATTTAGCCTTCCGTTGTGCTCTTTTATTCGTACTTAATATATACAGGCATCTCTTGAACAAGCTTCTGTGTGCACTGCAGTGTTCGCAGTGGTAACCCCAATACCGGTATTCCCCTCTTCTATCGCAAACTGCTTTGATGTAGTGATTTTTTTTGTTGGTAAACTGATTCAGTTAAATTATGTAGGCTATATTTTAAAACACATCATAATGCGTGTCGGTTGCGGTTATAGCAATTAAAATGCTGTAGTCATGGCTTACCCATGCCAAAGGGAATATAGGCCTACTTTATTAATTGATTTATAATCTACAGCATGTGGATAAAGAGATCTGCAATCGAAGTGTGAATGAGGCACACAACTTGCAGCAGGTGATGGACAATCAAATGTATTCTGTAATTATATAAAGTGTATAGGCTCAATTAAGTTGATTTAAAATCTGAATAGCAAAGTTGACTTATTTACACCAGACCTTATTTTACCAGCATTTTCATTTCACACTTTTTGCCACTGTTTTTAATGCCATATTAATTTCCCCCTTGAATTATGTCCACTGCATGGTCATTCAGCAGCTCTGTGAGCCTATTCAAACAGAGAAGTTGCAACAGTTTTTGCATGTAGCTAGCTCTACTTGCAGGCTGTCAATAGGTTGCAGAATTGCTGATGCTCCAGAAATGTCCAGAAATGTAAAAGTAACAAAATGTGACTAGTTGGTTGCTTCTTGGTGGACAGTTGCTGATAGCTGCATACATGCTGTTTTTAATTAATTCTCTGAGAATTACATTGCTCCTGGATATTAGTTAGTGTTGCGATATGCTTTCCATCTCCAGTACAGCAGTACTTTATAGCCTTGCCAAGTCTAATTAAGAATACCCATCACCTTCTCAGCGRCAGCAACAATTCAGCCGTGACGGCATTTTCAGTTCAGAGCTGCACTATTCATTTGGTTTACAAATCATGTGTCAGACTGTCAACAACATTGTTTTTAAGCAGTGCTGTGTTAGGTTGCSTTGGTATTTTTTATACTGTGCAACATTGTGAATAATTGAAAATAGATTATAAATATCTTTCCTGTCTGAAGTGGCCAGTGGGGAATGTTTTATGCCTCCCAACAATTTAGAATTGATTCATTACATTTTGTAGGTTAAACAAGGAATCCACTAAACACTAGTTAGTGTATCTTTCCCAGGCAAATGTTTCTCTGTGTTATTATGGCACAGTCCTTTTATTTTACACAGCCAAGCAATTCATATACTGCACCTCCGTGCTTGGTTCTGTTTCCACAGATTTGATCTGTGATGGGGTGATTGAACAAGAAGAGTGTACTTTAAAAGGATGCATTTACAGTTGAAGTCGGAAGTTTACATACACCTTAGCCCTATCCCTGTTAGGGGATGCACATACAGTTGATGTCGGAAGTTTACATACACCTTAGCCAAATACATTTAAACTCAGTTTTTCACAATTCCTRACATTTAATCCAAGTAAAAATTCCCTGTCTTAGGTCAGTTTGGATCACAACTTTATTTTACGAATGTGAAATGTCAGAATAATAGTAGAGAGAATGATTTATTTCAGCTTTTATTTCTTTCATCACATTCCCAGTGGGTCAGAAGTTTACATACACTCAATTAGTATTTGGTAGCATTCAGCCTTTAAATTGTTTCTAACTTGGGCTCAACACTATCATTCAGGTAACCTTCCCACAAGCTTCCCACAATAATTGCCTGAATTTCTGGCCATCTCCTGCTGACAGCGGTGAACTGATGTCAGGTTTGTGTAGGCCCCGTTGCTCGCACATGCTTTTTCAAGTTCTGCCCACAAATTTCTACAGGTTGAGGTCAGGTTTGTTGATGCCACTCCATACTCTTGATTTGTTGTCCTTAAGCCATTTGCCACAAACCTTTGGAAGTATCTTGGGTCATCCCCATTTGTCCCATTAACTGGAACCATGACTCCAATTTTTCATCCAAGCTTTAACTCTGACTTGAAGCTCTTAGAGATTGATGCTTCAATATATCTACATACCTTTCCCTGCCTCACTGATCCATCTAATCTTTATTGAGGCTGCCACATTCCCTCCTTGCAGCCAAAGGCACCCCCACCAACATGTTGATTCCGCCACCCCCGTGCGTTCCACGGTTGGGATGGTGGATCTTTCGGCTTGCAAGCATCCCCCGTTGTCCTCCACACATCTAACGATGCTCATTATGCCCAAACAGTTCTAATTTAGTTTCAATCAGACCAGAGACATTCTCAAAAAGTACAATATTTGTCCCATGTGCAGTTGCAAACCGTTAGTCTGCTTATTATGGCGGTCTTGGAGCAAGGCTTCTTCCTTGTGACGGACCTCTCTCAGTTATTGTTGATATAGGACTCTGTTATTACTGTGTGTATATATATTTCTGTACCTGTTTCCTTCCAGCATTCTTCCACAACGTCCTTTGCTGTTGTCTTCTGATTGATCTGCACTTCTTCCCCACTACAAAAGTACTGTTCATCTCATAGTGAGACAGAACGGCGTTTCCTTCCTTGAGCTGTATATGCTGCGTGGTCCCATGTGTTATACTTGCATACTTTTTTAGTTAGCAGGAATGCATGGTACCTTCAGTGTTTTGGAAAGATCTGCTCCCACAACATTCCGAAACCAGACTTGGAGCGCTCACCACACATTGTTTTCTGATTCTGAGACCACGATTCTTTAGATTTCCCAGAGTCAAGCAAGAGGCGCTGAGTTTTGACAGGCATTGGCCATGATAATCACATCCACAGGTGCGCCTCCAATTGACTCAAATGATGGCAATTAGCCTATCAGAAGCTTTTAAAGCCATGACATCATTTTCTGGAATTTTCAAAGCTGTTTAATGGAACAGTCAACTCAGTGTATGTAAACTTCTGACCCACTGGAATTGTGATACAGTGAATTATAAGTGAAATAATCTTTCTGTAAGCAATTGTTGGAAAAATTACTTGTGTCATGCACAAAGTGGATGTCCTAACCGACTTGCCAAAACTATAGTTTAACAAGAAATTTGTTAGTGGTTGAAAAACAAGTTTTATTGACTCCAACCTAAGTGTATGTAAACTTCCAACTTCAACTGTATCAGTCCCGTATCAGAACATTTACCTCTCTCTCATATCAATTATTTAGCAGACGCTCTTATCCAGAGTAATTMGTGTTAAGTGCCTTGTTCAAGGGCACACCAACAGATTTTTCACCTAGTCAGCTCAGGGATTCAAACCAGTGACCTTTCAGTTACTGGCCCAACGCACTTAACCGCAAGACTACCTGCCGTCCCTTTTATGTACTTTYCCTCTCCCTCATAGTTTACAGCAGTATCACACTCCCTTCTCCCCAGGGCGGACACAGCTATGTAGAGGAGTGGGATAGGTTCAGGATAGGTTCAGCAGCCATATAGTGTACTGAGAGCCTTTTTGTACAGTCATTTGCTATTGCTTGGTGGGGTGCATGAAAGGGAATAGAGAAAAGGGCTGCAGGGCTCACAGCAGAGGAGGCTTAAAGCAGTGGATTTTTCCATGCAACTGTGGCAGGTGCTGCTGCGTATATGGTATTAGTCCTTAGGGMAAAAGTGTCAGCCTCCTCAACCCAAATCCAAAGCCTACCACCTATAACCTTTTAGGATGTGAGAGGCAAGTGAGAAAAGGCTAATTGTTGTAATTCTGCCAAATAAATGGAGGTATAGAGCACTGTATTTATTGAAATTTGATTATCCAAAAGGTCACTTCAATCATGGCATGGCGATACAGCTCTCAAATCCTTTGAAGTTTATAGCGGAGCACTGGCAGTGCTGTTGAGGTCCTTACACGTCACCCCAGTTATATCCATTTAAACCAGTCAGAAAGTGGGAAACTGCTTCATAATGGCTACTATTGAACTGAGGTACCAAAGAGATATTGACGTGGCAATGCATTCAAATAAAAGTTATGTGTTAATGGTTCATCTGCTTTTGTCCCGTGAGATCAATTACAGTGAATCATTAAAACAAGATGCTGGTAGGCTTATTGTATCTTCCAAAAAATATTTGCTATTACAATTTTGTCTCTTAAAATGTAATGGTTGACTGGCTTGCTTGATCTTCAAATGTCATGTCAAATATCATGTCTTGGTACATCTTGTTTTTCTTTATGGTTAATAGTGATTGGTTGCTGCAGAATTATGTAGCTGGTGGGATTTGGATATGTAGATGAGAGTCAGTATGTCTCAACAATAGCTTCATTAGCTGTGATTCTGCTCCCGATGATTTATTGTGTTATTTTCACCGCCTGTTCCAAAGACAGACAGACAAGGAGATCCCCAGAGTCTAATTTATGAACTACCTCTGGTGCATTGGGAGCAAATTGAGCAATTCTATTTTGTGTGGTTTCCATTTTTGAGTCTGTAGCCAAACATACAATTAAGGTGTTTTGATTACAGTCTACATACAGTATGTGTTTCAGCATGTGTTTTATCTGTAACTGTTAGTTGAGTTGCTCAATGAAGAAGGGGTCAGGTTATCGGTCCAGGGATTACACAAGGATGTGTCATATTTTGTGGGGAGAGAAGCTTTCTAGTGTCCCATCTAAAGTCCCTTTTACCGGCTGCTCTCTTTCTATGAATTGTTTCCCGCTGGACCTTGTTCAGCTGCACACTGTATRATCCTGTTCTCATTTGGTTGAGGGGAATTCCCTTGGTCTGCTCTGTCTGTTGGCCATGGTGTTAGGGGAACTCTGTTATCTCTCACTGACGCTACAAACGTAGTCAGCACTGCAAATGTTTGCAGAGGTCTCTCCCCAAGARATACATGGTTGGTTGCACATACAATACAATGCTCCATTTAGTCTATAGACTAGAGTATAGACTGCCTGTGGGTTGGTTTGACTGACAGCTTCATCAAAGCTTTATCATAGGCTCCTCTCGACTCTCTCTCGGATGGATGGCTCACAGAGCAGTGGTATTATACATTATAATTGTTTTATTGTCATGATTCCCTTTTTCGGGTCACCAAAAAGCGTGCACTGGTGATATTCACATGTCAATAAAACCCCTCATCTGTCCACYTCTTCTGGCAATCAGTGCTGTGCTGAATCCTCGATTCCTCAGATGTAGCGTCACCATCATTGAAACACACCCAGAATATGGTGGCTGTGTGTATCCACCCTTGGGATTATCTTCCCGTCTCCTGTATCTGTGTCTCATTTGCAACTTTGACATAACTCCCTCTTCCCCCAGCCAGCATGCACAGGGTTCTCCCGCTCTATCTGATGTGCTTCCCATGGTGGTGCATCCCATTAGAGGGGATGTTTCAGCAGAGTGTTGCATACAGTAGTAATTAGGGAAGGATTTTGAAATCAAAACACTATCTGTGGTCGAATCAGAAGAGCGAAGGGAAATTACATTAACCGTGTCTCTCTGTTAGGGTCTCCTCTCTTCTGTGTGTGTGTGTGTGGGTGTGGTGTGTGTGTTGTGTGTGTGTGTGTGTGTGTGTGTGTGTGCACGTGTGTGTGTGTCTGCCTGCTAGAGTCTCTTTTCTTCCATATCTTACATAACACCCAATCAGAGGGAATGATGTTGATCGGGTCCACTATTGTACAGCACAGTACTGTGCACTGTGCTGAGAGAACAGAGAGAATTACAGAGATAGAGAATAGCAGCTACAATCAAAGAAAGGAGCACATCAGGGGAGGACTTATTGGTCTGGAGCTCTGGACCTGTATGATTGTGCTGTGAGGCAGAGAGATCATAAAAAATAGAATATAGTCAGACAATCAAAGAAAGAAGCAAGACAAGAACAGTAACTTTAGTGGTGAGAACCTTGCTTTCACATCAGTTGGTTTGATATCTCTCTGTAGAGCACTCAGCGTAGAAACATCACTTTTGTGGTTGTTGTCCCTGTGGTTTTAATTTGAATGTGTTATGAAACAGGTAGTGGTTTTAATTTGAACGTGTTATGAAACAGGTAGTGGTTTTAATTTGAACGCGTTATGAAACCGGAGCCAGGGAGATTTATCAAAGATGAGATCTTGGCTGGAGTCCCACACTGGCAACCAGTCAAGATATGGGAGCTGTCTCCCCGTTGTCACATCATTTTCAAACAACTTTTCAGGCTGATATTTGGCTCACACAGCCTTGGAATGACAGTTTTTTAGCTAGGTTTCTCAGGATTAGGCAGCAGGAGAGATAACAGACAGTAGCAGCAGCGTATGTGAGGAGTAGTAAGTGTGTGTGTGGCGACAGTGTGCCTGTGAGTAGGTGTGAGTGTGTGGGTAGAGTCCAGTGGGTGTGCATAGAGTCAAAAAATAGTTAGTGCAGAAAGGGTCAATGCAGATAGTCCAGGTAGCTATTTTGTTAACTATTTAGCATTCTTATAGCTTGGGGTTAGAAGTTGTTCAGGAGCCTTTTGGTCCCAGACTTAGCGCTCTGGTACCACTTGCCGTGCGGTAGCAGAGAGAACAGAAACAACAGTCTATGACTTGACATCACCTGGTGTAGAGGTCCTGGATGGCAGAGAGTTCATCGCCAGTGATGTATTGGTCCATACGCACAACCCTCTGTAGTGTCTTGTGGTCAGATGCCGAGCAGTTGCCATACCAAGCGGTGATGCAGCCAGTCAAGATGCTCTCAATGTTGCAGCTGTATAACTTTTTTAGGGCCCATGGCAAATCTTTTCAGCCCCCTGAGGTGTTGTTGGGCCCTTTTCTTGACTGTGTTGGTGTCTTTGGACCATGATACATCCTTAGCGATTTGGACACAGAGGAACTTGAAAGGAACTTGAAGATCTCTACCCGCTCCACTACAGCCCGTCAATATGAATGAGGGCGTGTTCGGCCATCTGTTTCCTGTAGTCCACGACAAGCTCCTGTGTCTTGCCGACGTTGAGGGAGAGGTTATTGTCCTGGCACCACACTGCCAGGTCTCTGAACTCGCTATAGGCTGTCTCATCGTTGTTGGTTATCAGGCCCACCACCGTTGTTTCATCTGCAATCTTGATGATGGTGTTGGAGTCGTGTGTGGCCACACAGTCGTGGGTGAACAGGGAGTACTACTTCCGGCGCCGACCGAGATGGCCGCCTCGCTTCGCGTTCCTAGGGAACTATGCAGTATTTTGTTTTTTTATGTGTTATTCCTTACATTGGTACCCCAGGTAATCTTAGGTTTCATTACATACAGTCGGGAGGAACTACTGAATATACCCACGGAGAGGGCTCCTAGAGATACACTCTTATCCTTAGACGGATTTGACGACAAGAGGAACTTGAGAAGGACACTCTGCAGAGCATCTCTTCACCTCGCCTCGCACTAGGAGCCGTCATATGCAATCGAGGGCGGGTGTCTGCGCCGGCAGCGTCGCGGTTATTCTCTGTAGTCTTCAGGCGAAAGCTAGGTTTGCTACGCGGGGGTGTGAGCCTTCGCTCGTTGAGCGTGGGAAGCGGTAGGGACGAGGGTTCTATGTCGCTGGCACCCTCATTCTGGCGAGCAACCTTGCAGTTCCTTGGTCAATGGAAATCTCAGCTCATAGGCCCGACGGGGCACACTGGTTCCGTTTCGGGGCTGTCTCATCGTTGTTGGTTATCAGGCCCACCACCGTTGTTTCATCTGCAATCTTGATGATGGTGTTGGAGTCGTGTGTGGCCACACAGTCGTGGGTGAACAGGGAGTACTACTTCCGGCGCCGACCGAGATGGCCGCCTCGCTTCGCGTTCCTAGGGAACTATGCAGTATTTTGTTTTTTTATGTGTTATTCCTTACATTGGTACCCCAGGTAATCTTAGGTTTCATTACATACAGTCGGGAGGAAACTACTGAATATAAGAGCAACGTCAACTCACCATCGTTACAACCAGGAATATGACTCTCCCGAAGAGGATCCTGTGTTTGCCTTCCACCCAATACAATGGTCTGATCCCAGCCGGTGACCCTAAACAACGACCCGAAAAAGGGGCAAACGAAGCGGTCTCCTGGTCAGGCTTCGGGACGGGCACATCGCGCTCCACTCCCTAGCATACTACTCGCCAATGTCCAGTCTCTTGACAATAAGGTTGATGAAATCCGAGCAAGGGTAACATTCAGAGAGACATCAGGGATTGTAACGTTCTTTTGCTTCACGGAAACATGGCTCACTCAAGAGACGCTAACGGAGTCGGTGCAGCAGCTGGTTTCTTCACGCATCGCGCCGACAGAAACAAACATCTTCTGGTAAGAAGAGGGGCGGGGGTGTATGCCTTATGATCAACGAGACGTGGTGTGATCATAACAACATACAGGAACTCAAGTCATTCTGTTCACCAGATTTAGAATTCCTCACAATCAAATGTCGACCGCATTATCTACCAAGGGAATTCTCTTCGATTATTAATCAACAGCGTATATCCCCCCAAAGCAGACACATCGATGCCCCTGAACGAACTTTATCTGACTCTTTGTAAACTGGAAACCACACACCCTGAGGCTGCATTCATCGTAGCTGGGGATTTTAACAAGGCTAATCTGAAAACAAAACTCCCTAAATTCTATCAGCATATCGATTGTGCTACCGGCTGGTAAAACCTTGGATCATTGTTATACTAATTCCGTGACGCATATAAGGCCCTTCCCCGCCCTCCTTTCGGAAAAGCTGACCACGACTCCATTTTGTTGCTTCCAGCCTACAAACAGAAACTAAAACAGCAAGCTCCCGCGCTCAGATCTGTTCAACGCTGGTCCGACCAAATCTGATTCCACGCTTCAAGACTGCTTCGATCACGTGGATTGGGATATGTTCCGCATTGCGTCCAACAACAACATTGACGAATACGCTGATTCGGTGAGCGAGTTCATTAGAAAGTGCATTGACGATGTCGTACCCACAGCAACGATTAAAACATTCCCAAACCAGAAACCGTGGATTGATGCAGCATTCGCGTGAAACTGAAAGCGCGAACCACTGCTTTTAACCAGGGCAAGGTAACCGGAAAACATGACCGAATACAAACAGTGTAGCTATTCCCTCCGCAAGGCAATCAAACAAGCTAAGTCCCAGTATGAGACAAAGTAGGTCGCAATTCAACAGCTCAGACACAAGGGTATGTGGCAGGTCTACAGTCAATCACGGATTACAAAAAGAAAACCAGCCCGTCGCGGACCAGGATGTCTTGCTCCCAGACAGACTAATAACTTTTTTGCTCGCTTTGAGGACATACAGCGCCACTGACACGGCCCGCTACCAAAACCTGCGGGCTCTCCTTCACTGCAGCCGAGGTGAGTAAAACATTTAAACGTGTTAACCCTCGCAAGGCTGCAGGCCCAGACGGCATTCCCAGCCGCGTCCTCAGAGCATGCGCAGACCAGCTGGCTGATGTGTTTACGGACATATTCAATCAATCCTTATCCCAGTCTGCTGTTCCACATGCTTCAAGAGGGCCACCATTGTTCCTGTTCCCAAGAAAGCTAAGGTAACTGAGCTAAACGACTACCGCCCCGTAGCACTCACTTCCGTCATCATGAAGTGCTTTGAGAGACTAGTCAAGGACCATATCACCTCCACCCTACCTGACACCCTAGACCCACTCCAATTTGCTTACCGACCCAATAGGTCCACAGACGACGCAATCGAACAACACTGCACACTGCCCTAACCCATCTGGACAAGAGGAATACCTATGTGAGAATGCTGTTCATCGACTACAGCTCAGCATTTAACACCATAGTACCCTCCAAACTCGTCATCAAGCTCGAGACCCTGGGTCTCGACCCCGCCCTGTGAAACTGGGTCCTGGACTTCCTGACGGGCGCCCCCAGGTGGTGAGGGTAGGTAACAACATCTCCACCCGCTGATCCTCAACACTGGGGCCCAACAAGGGTGCGTTCTGAGCCCTCTCCTGTACTCCCTGTTCACCACGACTGCGTGGCCATGCACACCTCCAACTCAATCATCAAGTTTGGCGGACGACACTACAGTGATAGGCTTGATTACCAACAACGACGAGATGGCCTACAGGGAGGAGGTGAGGGCCCTCGGAGTGTGGTGTCAGGAAAATAATCTCACACTCAACGTCAACAAAACAAAGGAGATGATTGTGGACTTCAGGAAACAGCAGAGGGAGCCCCCTATCCACATCGACGGGACAGTAGGAGAGAGGTGGAAAGTTTTAAGTTCCTCGGTGTATACATCACGGACAAACTGAATTGGTCCACCCACACAGACAGCGTTGTGAAGAAGGCGCAGCAGCGCCTCTTCAACCTCAGGAGCTGAAGAAATTCGGCTTGTCACCAAACCACTCACAAACTTCTACAGATGCACAATCGAGAGCATCCTGTCGGCTGTATCACCGCCTGGTACGGCACTGCTCCGCCCACAACCGTAAGGCTCTCCAGAGGGTAGTGAGGTCTGCACACGCATCACCGGGGAAAACTACCTGCCCTCCAGGACACCTACACCACCCAATGTCACAGGAAGGCCATAAAGATCATCAAGGACAACAACCACCCGAGCCACTGCCTGTTCACCCCGCTATCATCCAGAAGGCGAGGTCAGTACAGGGGCATCAAAGCAGGGACCGAGAGACTGAAAAACAGCTTCTATCTCAAGGCCATCAGACTGTTAAACAGCCACCACTAACATTAGTGGCCGCTGCCAACATACTGACTCAACTCCAGCCACTTTAATAATGGGAATTGATGGAAATTATGTAAAAATGTATCACTAGCCACTTTAAACAATGCCACTTAATATAATGTTTACATACCCTACATTACTCATCTTATATGTAATAGATTACTGTACTGTATATCATCCACTGCATCTTGCCATCTTTATGTAACACATGTATCACTAGCCACTTTAAACTATGCCACTTTATGTTTACATACCCTACATTACTCATCTCATATGTATAGACTGTACACTATACCATCTACTGCATCTTGCCTATGCCGTTCCGTACCATCACTCATTCATATATCTTTATGTACATATTCTTTATCCCTTTACACTTGTGTGTATAAGGTAGTAGTTGTGGAATTGTTAGGTTAAGATTACTTGTTGGTTATTACTGCATTGGCTCGGA